>NW_012111364.1:5948242-5952736 GCF_000951035.1 Colobus angolensis palliatus
AAAAAAAGGCATTCCAAAGCCTGTTCATTTTGAACTTGTTCTTCACACAATTGCATGTATGTGACTGTCTTTCTATGTCCCTCTTCTGGCTAGAAATGTGAGGGCTAGGTGATTTTCAGGTCTCTTTATTGGCATGAGTAATTTCTATTTTTTTTTCTGTAGTAAGAAAGAAAATGAATAACAACAATTTCTACCCTCCCCTTACATGGGAGAATAACTCCTTTTTCTCCCAAGCGTAATCTTAAAGTAAAATGGAATCTCCAGTGAGCTGGAGATTTCTGAACTGAAGGTGGTGCCCAGCATGAAACTACCTGCTGCTTCAAGCAGTGCCCAGCAGCAAAGGTTCTTATCCTGTCACCCTCAGCAGCTACTCCCAGTACCAACCAGCAGCTGTTCCTTCAGTAGTGACGCTGGTGGAAAACAGTCCTTGTGGCAGTGGTTTCAGCTTCCAGTGCTTTTTTCACTTGTCGAGAGTAATTCAACCAGCAGCTCTGCTCTGATAGAGGCTCTGGTCTTTCATCTGTGAGACAATTTAGGGTAATGAGAGTGATTCTTTTTGCATGTTCCTTAATATTCCTGTGGTACTTACATGTTAAGATCACTTAACAGCTCCCTCCGCCACCAGGCTGTTTGCTGATTCAGTCTTTGGGAATGTGCCTGTTCCAGGGAGGCGAAAGTGAAGGAATCTAGGGCAGTATTTGGATGGCTCAAAATTATCTAGAGTTTGTGTTTGTGTCAGTTACCAGGAACTGGGATCTTGCTTTGTTTGTGACTTCATTACTTACCTCCCCACTCACCTGTCCTAGCACATGAATGATGACACCTTGTTCTAGTTTCTTGACCTGCTCCTCATTCTCAAGTTGGGTGTTTGTCCCCAATGAAATGCTCCTGTTCTACCTTGCCTTTGCAACTTCTTGCAGGGTGAAGACTTCTTTCTCTCATGCTCCAAAGACACAAGAGTTCCAGTAAGTGGATTCAGGCCTTTCCTTTAGGCTCTAAATCCTGCTTCTGAGCAGTTACCCGCAAAGGAAGACAAAGGTAGGAGTCTTGCCAAGACTTCTAGGCAGTGTTAAACTGACTGTGGTTTTTGGAGCCTTGATTCCAATACAATCCACCAAGTCTGCTTTGTGGTTGTTTAACCATCAGACAGACCTCCTAGAAAAAGAGAGCATATTATCTTGAAGATACATTCTGGTCTCCATGTTTTCTAAACAGTAAATATCTGGAAGCTTTGTTTCACAGTTAACTCTCAAGGTAACTTATGTTTCTATTCTCTCCTTCCCTTTCCTTCTCTGAAGTCTCAGCAATGAAATAGTTTTCTCTGAGCCTAGGATCTGGGAGGCATTCTGTTCTTGGAGAATAACAAGGAGGAGAATATCATTCACTTCAGGTAATGATTGGCTCTTGTTAAGAGCACACTATCACATTTAATTCTTTCCTTAATATATGGAAAAACTGAGTGCCAGGGAGTTTCTAAACTCTGGCATACATGGATTTGGAAAAAACCTTCAATTTTTCTTTATATATCTCTTTTTAGAGATATTCTGGGTCAAAATGCAAATTAAATTCCCTGAGAAAACTTCCCCAAGGTAAATATGCAAATTTACTCTAATTATGGCCATTCATTGCATATGAATATGCCCTTTCTTGTAACAGAATTGGTTTCTGTTATTAGGTATTTTCATGTATTAAGTATTTATCATTACTTTGATAAATTAACATGATGCTAGATTACTGACCCTTTCTTTTACAATTTTTTTCCAGTCTTAACATTGTAAAGCCTGCATAATCTGCTTATTGTAGCCATGTTTGGTTGAAAAAAAGTTTTAGTTATATCCGAGCTGTTAGTGTTGAAAATATTCATTGAAGAAATGTTAGAAACATTAACAAGTAAATAAGAAGAAAGATGAATAGCTAAAAGATTATATATGTAGTAATTAAAAATTTAACAATAATCATGACAGTGAAGGTGTGGCATCCAAGGACAATAGTTTTACATACTTCAGGGATATTTTGGGAGGGTCAGCAAAGCAAAAATCCATGCCAGAAATGAATACTCTAGTGAAAGTCATGAAAATATGTAAAAGTTATTAATAATCAGTGAAAAGGGCATGGGTTTTTTGATAAGATAGGAATTTGTGTTTCAACTTTTATTTCTTACCCTTCACTGTATCTGTGGCTTCAGGGAATTTACTTACCTTACTGATTTCTCACCTTTCCTATTTTATTAAATGGATCCAATAATGATAATATTTATGTCACAAGTTATTATGAAGCAAAATATATGAAAGTGCCTTATAAACTGTAAAGCATTGTATAGATGCCAGTTTTATTTATTTATGCATTCATTTTATTATTTGCAAAGCAGTGCTGTAAGCAGGGTGGAGATTACAATAGTGTGTTGAACACAAGGGACAGAAGTCTCTGACATAAAAGAGCTGCATTTTATATCAAAGCAAGAACTTTAAGGCTGACTTTTTTCTCTGTATTAAATCCACTGGAGTTTATTTATAACTTAGCTTCATCTAAGCTTGAGGAAAGGTTTAAAGGTTGAAGGTATTTCTGTTTGTTTAGTCAAATTCTGTGTCACAAAAAGCTTCTACAATGTTTACTCCTAATATTATTTGGATGATGTACATAAGGGGAACAAGGATTGGATTTGGGGTATTTATAAATTAAGATAGTGAAGCCATTGAGAAGTTCTCAGTACAACTATCTGTTTTTTTCCTTCTGGATGTAAACTGTACACATATATGACTGCTTTAAAAAAGTGTTATCTTGAAAAATAGAGTTCGTATGACAGTCAAGGTCTCTCAAATTATTTAAGATTTGATTAAAAATCTGTCTCTTTGAAGACATCACTTTGGCTGTAACTGAGAAGCACCTATGATGTCATAGTCAGGTAGACTGTATCAGCAATGGGTGCATTAATATTTCTGGTCCCACATGCTCTTTCTGTTACTCGTCCTTCAAAAGATAGAGTCGATTTCCATTTCCTTAAACTGAGAAGGGCCTTTGTGACTGTCCTGATGAACAGAATGAGGTGAAATTGAGGCTACACATATTTCCAAGTTTAGGTCGTAAAATAAGACAGCTCCTGCCTGCCTTTGTTCCTCTTGGAGCATTTATCTTGTAAGAAGTCCAGTTACCCTTAATTCAGCATGCTGGAGAGACCTTGTGGAGAGGGCTCACGGGAATAGATGTCTCAGGAGCCTCAGCTGTGACAGTCCCCAGGTATTTGAGTTCTCCCTGAACACTGGGTTTTTGGATGGTGATATGATTTGGATGTTTGTCCCTTTCAAATCTCATGTTGAAGTGTTATCTCCATTGTTGGAGGTGGGGCCTGGTGGGAGGTGTTTGGGTTATGGGGGCAGATCCCTCATGTCTTGGTGCTATCCTCACGAAATAGTGAGTGAGTTCTCTCATGATCTGATTGTTTAAGAGTGTTTGGCACCTCCCCTCCTCTCTTGCCATGTGAGATGCCTACTTCGTCTTCACCTTCTGCCATAATTGTAAGCCTCCTGAGGCCTCACCAGAAGCAGATGCCAGCACCATGCTTCTTGTACAGCCTGCAGAACTATGAGCCAGTTAAAACCTCTTTTCTTTATAAATTGCTCAGCCTCAGGTATTTAAAAAAATTTCTTTTGAGACAGAGTCTCACTCTGTCACCCAGGCTGGAGTACAGTGGTGCAATCTTGATTCACTGCAACCTCTACCTCCTGGGTTCAAACGATTCTCCTGCCTCAGCCTTCTGAGTAGCTGGAACTATAAGAGTGCACCACCTGTAGTGCAGCACCTCCTGGCTAATTTGTGTATTTTTAGTAGAGACCGGGTTTCAACATGTTGGTCAGGCTGGTCTCAAACGCCTGACCTCAAGTGATCCACCTGCTTCGGCCTCTCAAAGTGCTGGGATTACAGGCATGAGCCACCGTGCCCAACCAGGTATTTTTTTTTTTTTTTTTTTGAGACAGAGTCTCACTCTGTCGCCCAGGCTGGAGTGCAACGCCTGACCTCAAGTGATCCACCTGCTTCGGCCTCCTAAAGTGCTGGGATTACAAGCATGAGCCACCGTGCCCAACCAGGGAATATATTTTTAATACTAGCTACTATTTATTAAATATATATTAGGTCTCAGGGACAGGGTAAGCACTCAACATCCATTATCTCATTTAATCCTCTCAGTGAGGCTACGAGGTAAACATCAGTATGTATACTTTACAAAAGAAGAAATTGAAACTCAAAAAATTAAATAATTTGCCCCAAATCACACAACCAGTGAGGAGCAGAACTGGGCTCTGAACCTAAAGTTTTGACTACAAAGCCCATGGCCTTTAACACCATCTTGTAATGCTGAATTGAAGAGAGAAAAGTTACTTAATTGTACAGGGACTTGGAAGTTTCCTCTGTGTATCTGATCTAATTCCGCATCCTTTCTTTCATGCCTCTGAATTCTTACATAGGCCTTTCATAATGACCTTCATCGCAGTTGGAAGG
>NW_012111364.1:5952786-5957532 GCF_000951035.1 Colobus angolensis palliatus
TTTTTTTTTTTTTTAATAGCGATGCAAGAACAACCTAATACAGATGATTACAACATCCTGCCTTCAGATGCCCTGGCTGTTGCTGATAGACCAGAGACAAGCTGTCCCTGCTGAGCACTACCCTTATTCCAAATTCATAAGTAAATACATGTTGCTGCTTTGGAGTGGCTGGTTTGAAACCATAGACAACCAGAACACAAAGTAGCCCAACTGACCATTTGCTTATGTATTTAGGTTGAAACACTATTGATATAAGCTCTGTAGCTTTTATCTGTTTTTATTGTTTTCATTAACCTTATGTAGCCACTAGATAATAAATGCCTTGAGGACCTCTTTGCATTGGATCTACTTCTATATAAATACTTTGCATGGGATACACTGCTATGTCTATGTTGAAACTAGTGACATTTTTTGGTATATGGGGTTATCCAGTATGGTTCTTTATGTCTGGTTTATCCTGTTTATGTGGATTGAACCTCTTGTCTCATTGATTATGTGGAAGCTTTGATAGATTATTTTATTAAGGAGATCTGCTGCAAGTAGCAAAAATACAACTGAAAGTGGCTGAGCAAAAAGACATGTAGTATCTCATGTAATAAGAAGCTTAGGGGCAGCATGCTTGCAGATTTTAGCACTGTCAACCTTGGCATGTTTGCTACATTATAGGCTTGCCTCCTTAGGGTCCCAAAAAGTCTCTTGGTCTTCTCAGAACCACATTTAGACTGGAAAACATCCAACTAAAGAAGAATGACTTTCCTCCTGTGCACCCTTCTTATTTTTTCAGAGGCCCACAGCAGGCTTCCCTTCAAGGGCCTGAGTTAAATGATCTTGGAAGTGCCTTGAATAATCAAGCAATGCCACCAGAGATCTCCAGGATCCTATTAGATACTATTTTATATCATAGAAGTGGTATCTGAAAAGTTAGGGATCTTATGAAGAAAATATTAGATTGCATCAAATTTAATAATCTTTAGTGTTAGGAAAAACATTTGCACAGTATAAGAGCAAAAATGCAACATATAATTACATAATAAATGTGTACAGAGATTCTGCTGACTCTGAGGCACTGAGACCTACTACTATCTTAGTTTTAAAATTCTTCCTTTAGATTATAAAGATAATTCGGGATACTCTATCAAGGCTTGTGGAAAAAAAAATCCAGTTAGTGATCCAGGTAAAATATATGTTTTACGTTTTTATTTATCGAATTTTAATTTTTTTATTGAGAGAGGGTCTCATTCTTTCACCCAGGTTGGAGTGCAATGGTGCAACCTGCCTTCCAGGTTCAAGTGATTCCCATACCTCAGCCTCCCGAGTAGCTGGGATTACAGGTATGTGCCACCATGCCTGGCTAATTTTTGTATTTTTTGTAGAGATGGGGTTTTGCCATGTTGTCCAGGATGGTCTCGAACTCCTGGCTTCAAGTGAGCTGCCCATGTCAGCCTCCCAAAGTGTTGGGATTGCAGACATTAGCTACCACACCCAAGCTAAAATCTATGTTATTTAAACAATTGCAACTGAGAGGGAAATTATTCCCTGAAGTTGCCCGTTATGACATAAATATTACCTTAATAGTTAAGTGCCTTTCAACCTTGGGAAGACTGGGAATTCCATGATTTCTAGTGTTTGAATGTATACCCCAAAAAACATGTGCTGGAAACTTAATCTTCAATGTAATAGTGTTGGGATGTGGGGCCTAATGGGAGGTGTTTGGATCATGATAGTGCCGCCCTCATGAACGGATTAATGCAAATTATAAAAGGGCTTGAGGCTGTGAGTTTGATCTCTTGCCCTCACATGTTCTTGCCCGTATGTCTTCTGCTGTGGGATGATACAGCATTAAGGTCCACACAAGATGCTGGCATCTTGATATTGGACTTTCCAGCCCCAGCAACTATAAGGTATAACTTTATTTTCTTTATAAATTACCCAGTCTGTGGTATTCTGTTATAGCAACAAAAAACTGGCTAAGTCAGTGATACAAAATTTAAGATAATCTAACCATGGTATTAACAGCATATTTGATGATTTATATAATAATTCTTATGAAATTGGTTTCTGTAGAGTTGCAAGTTGGCTTTGTTATTCCCCCTTAAAATATAAAATAGTTATCAATTTTGGCTTGTGTTTTATAATAAAATCTTACTAGGTTTATAGACAATGTTGAAACATTCATGAGAATGTATGATTCATCATGCTAATAAGTTTAATTTATTAAATATAAAGTTGTTTTAGAACTCAAGTTTTGTAAGTAAAATAATTTAAATATTTTACATTTTGAATACACTTAATTTATAAATACAGTTTGAAGTATTTAAAGTTGTTTAAGTTTGTAAGTGATGACAAACATTAATCAAAGGACCTTTAAAACCAATTATTAAAACATGCTAGCTTATTAATAGAATTATCATAAACTCTATAAGCCAAAAGCTTAAAGAGAACTTTTTTTTTATATATGTGACTTTAATAAAATGAATTTTAATTTTTTAAATAAAAGTAAATGTACAAATATATTTTCTTTTCTGGACACACAAATATGCTCACCAAGAAATTCGTATTTAACAGCAAGGACTTATTTACAAGTTCATTCCTAATGAATCACTGCAAATGTAATGTGTCCACAATGATTAATTTAGACCTATTATTTCACCATAGGGACCTGAGGAGGAGCCTCCCTTAATCTCCTGGTATCCTAGCTCATGTTAACAAAATCAGCCCATCCATCATATACGGAACTTCACATGATGTTTGCTAAAAAATAAAGATCTCTGTTAACAAAGAGATTCATAATTTTTATTTCCTGGGATGAATACTGCCATCTCTTTGTAAATCTACAATATTTTACTCTTCTAGACAAATACAACCCCTTGATAATTTCTGCACACTTGAGTGGATAAATACTATGACTTTCAAATTTATTTTATATGTATCCTTTCAAATAGGTGTTTTGAAGTTTCCTTATTTATATCTTAAAGGTTTCTTTTTCCCAACTTGCTGAACACCCCGAGGTTTCATCTTCCCTACCTGATTGTCACAAGGATACTGCTTCCCTTCTGACCACAGGAAAATTATGAAAGGTGTCTTGGGAATATGTCAGTATAAAAGACAGGCTATAAAAAAGAATCCTTTTCCCATTGCTTGTTTCTGTCAGGTTGTCAAAGATCAGATGTTTGTAGGTGTGTGGTGTTATTTCTGAGGCCTCTGTTCTGTTCCGTTGGTCTATATATCTGTTTTGGTAGCAGTACCATGCTGTTTTGGTTACTGTAGCCTTGTAGTATAGTTTGAAGTCAGGTAGCATGATGCCTCTGTCTTTGTTCTTTTTGGTTAGAATTGTTTTGGCTATATGGACTCTTTTTTGGTTCCATATGATATTTAAAGTAATTTTTGCTAATTCTGGGAAGAAAGTCAATGGTAGCTTGATGGGAATAGCATTGAATCTGCAAATTACTTTGGGTAATATGGCCATTTTCACGATATTGATTCTTCCTATCCATGAGCTTGGAATGTTTTTCCATTTGTTTGTGTCCTCTCATTTCTTTGAGCAGTGGTTTGTAGTTCTCCTGGAAGAGGTCTTTCATGTCCATTTAAGTTGTATTCCTGGGTATTTTGTTCACTTTGTAGCAATTGTGAATGGGAGTTCAGTCTTGATTTGGCTCTCTGTTTGTCTTTTATTGGTGCATAGGAATATTTGTGATTTTGGCACATTGATTTCGTATCCTGAGACTTTGCTGAAGTTGCTTATCAGCTTAAGGATATTTGAGGCTGAATCAATGGGGTTTTCTAAATATACAATAATGTCCTCTGGAAACAGAGACAATTTGACTTCCTCTCTTCCTTTTTGAATATGCTTTCTTTCTTTCTCTTGTCTTATTGCCCTGGCCAGAACTTCCAATACTATGTTGAATAGGAGTGGTGGGAGAGGGCATCCTTGTCTTGTGCAGCTTTCAAAGAGAATGCTTCCAGCTTTTGCCCATTCAGTATGATATTGGCTGTGGGTTTGTCATAAAGAGCTCTTATTATTTTGAGATGCATTTCATCGATACCTAGTTTATTGAACGTTTTTAGCATAAAGGGTTGTTGAATTTTTTCGAAGGCCTTTTCTACATCTATTGAGATAATCATGTCATTTTTGTCATTGATTCTGTTCATGTGATGGATTACATTTATTGATTTGCGTTATGTTGAACCAGCCTTGCATCCCAGGGATGAAGCCAACTTGATTGTGTTGGATAAGCTTTTCAGTGTGCTGCTGGATTTGGTTTTCCAGTATTATTTTCGGGATTTTCACATCAGTGTTTATCAGGGATATTGTCCTCAAATTTTCTTTTTCTGGGATGATGCTGGCCTCATAAAATGAATTAGGGAGGAGTCCCTCTTGTTTGAAATACTTTAAGAAAGAATGGTACCAGCTCCTGTTTGTACCTCTGGTAGAAATTGCCTGTGAATCTGTCAGGTCCTGGACTTTCTTTGGTTGGTAGGTGATTAATTACTGCCTCAGTTTCAGAACTTGTCATTGGTCTATTCAGGGATTCAACTTCTTTCTGGTTTAGTGTTGGGAGGGTGTATGTGTCGAGAAATGTATCTATTTCTTATAGAACTTCTAGTTTATTTGCAAAGAAGTATTTATAATATTCCCTTTTGGTAGTTTTTATTTCTGTGGGATCAGTGGTGATATTCCCTTTATCATTTTTTATTGTGTCTATTTGATTCTTCTCTCTTTTCTTCTTTATAAATCTGGCTAGTGGT
>NW_012111364.1:5957582-5963309 GCF_000951035.1 Colobus angolensis palliatus
TGTCTATTTGATTCTTCTCTCTTTTCTTCTTTATAAATCTGGCTAGTGGTCTATTTTGTTAATCTTTTCAAAAAACCAACTCCTGGATTCATTGAAATTTTTGAAGGGTTTTTCTTGTCTCTATCTCCTTCAGTTCTGCTCTGATCTTAATTATTTCTTGTCTTCTGCCAGCTTTTGAATTTGTTTGCTCTTGCTTCTCTAGTTGTTTTAATTGTGATGTAAGGGTGTCAATTTTAGATCTTTCCCGCTTTCTCATGTGGGCATTTAGTGCTACAACTTTCCCTCTAAACACTGTTTTAGCTGTGTCCCAGAGATTCTGGTACATTGTGCCTTTCTTCTCATTGGTTTCAAAGAACTTATTTATTTCTGCCTTAATTTTGTTATTTACCCCATAGTCATTCAGGAGCATGTTGTTCAGTTCCCATGTAGTTGTGCAGTTTTGAGTGAGTTTCTTAACCCTGAGTTCTAATTTGATTGCACTGTGATCTGAGAGACTGTTTCCATTCTTTTGCATTTGCTGAGGAGTGATTTACTTCCAATTATGTGGTCAGTTTTAGAGTAAGTGCTATGTGGTGCCGAGAAGAATGTATATTCTGTTGAGTTGGGGTGGAGAGTTCTGTTGATACCTATTAGTCTATTTGGTCCAGAGCTGAGTTCAAGTCCTGAATATCCTTGTTAATTTTCTGTCTCATTGATCTGTCTACTGTTGACAGTGGGGTGTTAAAGTCTCCCACTAGTATTGTGTGGGAGTCTAAGTCTCCTTGTAGGTCTCCAAAAACTTGCTTTATGAACCTGGTTGCTCCTGTATTGGGTGCATATATATTTAGGATAGTTAGCTTTTCTTGCTGCATTGATCCCTTTACCATTATGTAATGCCCTTGTCTTTTTTGATCTTTGTTGGTTTAAAGTTCTGTTTTGTCAGAGACTAGTATTGCAACCCCTGTGTTTTGTTTTTTGTTTGTTTTGTTTTGTTTTTGCTCCCCATTTGCTAGGTAAATATTCCTCCATCACTTTATTTTGAGCCTGTGAGTGTCTTTACATGTGAGATGGGTCTGATATACATGTGAGATGTGCTGAATACAGCACAGTGATTGATCTAGAATCTATTAAATTTGCCAGTCTGTCTTTTAATGGAGCATTTAGGCCATTTACATTTAAGGTTAATATTGTTATGTGTGTCTTTGACCCGGTCAGATACACACTGGTTATTTTGCCCATTAGTTGATGCAGTTTCTTCATAGGTTGATGGTCTTTACATTTTGGCATATTTTTGCAGTGGCTGGTACTGGTTTTTCCTTTCCATATTTTGTGCTTTCTTCAGGAGCTCTTCTAAGGCAAGTTTAGTGGTGACAAAATCCCTCAGCATTTGCTTGCCTGTAAAGGATTTTATTTCTCCTTCACTTATGAAACTTAGTTTGGCTGGAAATGAAATTCTGGTTTGAAAATTCTTTGCTTTAAGAATGTTGAATATTGGCCCCCACTCTTTTCTGGCTTGTAGGGTTTCTGTAGAGAGATCTGCTGTTAGTCTGATGGGATTCCCTTTGTGGGCAACCCAACCTTTCTCTCTGGCTGTCCTTAACATTTTTTCCTTCATTTCAACCTTGGTGAATCTGATGATTATGTGTCTTGGGGTTGCTCTTCTTGAGGAGCATCTTTGTGGTGTTCTCTGTATTTCCTGAATTTGAATGTTGGCCTGTCTTGCTAGGTTGGAGAAGTTCTCCTGGATAATATCCTGAAGTGTGTTTTCCAACTTGGCTCCATTCTTCCCATCACTTTTAGGTATACCAATCAAGCATAGGTTTGGTCTTTTCACATAGTCCCATATTTCTTGGAGGCTCTGTTCGTGCCTTTTCATTCTTTTTTCTCTAATCTTGTCTTCACGTTTCATCTTCAATCTCTGACATTTTTTCTTCTGCTTGATTGATTCAGCTATTTATACTTGTATATGCTTTACCAAGTTCTTGTGCTGTGTTTTTCAGCTCCCTCAGGTCATTTATGTTCTTTTCTAAACTAGTTATTCTAGTTAGCAGTTCCTGTAAGCTTTTATCAAGGTTCTTGGCTTCCATGAATTGTGTTAGAACATGCTCCTGTTGCTTGGAAGAGTTTGTTATTACCCACTTTCGTTTTTTTGGGGCGAGGGATGGAGTCTCGCTCTGTCGCCAGGCTGGAGTGCAGTGGCACAATCTCAGCTCACTGCAACCTCTGCCTCCCAGGTTCAAGCGATTCTCTTGCCTCAGCCTCCCAAGTAGCTGGAACTGCTGGTGCGTGCCACCACACCAAGCTAATTTTTGTATTCTTAGTAGAGATGGGGTTTCACCATGTTGGCCAGGATGGTTTCGATCTCTCGACTTCATGATCCACCTGCCTTGGCCTCCTAAAGTGTTGGGATTACAGGCGTGAGACTCTGCTGTCAACCCTATTACCCACCTTCTGAAGCCTACTTCTGTGAATTTGTCAAACTTATTCGCCATGTAGTGTTGTTCCCTTGGTGGGGAGGAGTTGTGATCCTTTGGAAGAGAAGAGGCATACTGGTTTTTGGAATTTTCGGCCTATTTGCACTGGTTTTTCCTCATCTTCGTGGTTTTATCTACGTTTGGTCTTTTATGTCAGTGATCTTTGGATGGGGTTTTTGTGTGGGTGTTTTTTTTGTTGATGTTAATGCTATTGCTTTCTATTTGTTAGTCTTCCTTCTAACAGTCAGGCCCTCTGCTGCAGGTCTGCTGGAGTTTGCTGGAGATCCACTCCAGACCCTGTTTGTCTGGGTATCACCAGCGGTGGCTATAGAACAACAAAGATTGCCGCTGCTCCTTCCTCTGGAATCTTTGTCCCAGAGGGGCACCCACCAGATGCCAGCCAGAGCTCTCCTGTATGAGGTGTCTGTTGATCCCTGCTGGGAGATATCTCCCAGTCAGGAGGCACAGGGGTCAGGGATCCACTTGAGGAGGCAGTCTGATCCTTAGCAGAGCTCTAGCACTGTGCTGGGAGATCCACTGCTCTCTTCAGAGCAGGCAGGCACGATTGTTTAAGTCTGCTGAAGCTGTACCCATAGCTGCCCCTTCTCTTAGGTGCTCTGTCTCAGGAAGATGGGAGTTTTATCTGTAAGACCCTGACTGGGACTGCACCTTTCTTTCAGAGATGTCCTGTCCTGAGAGGAGGAATCTAGAAAGGCAGTCAGGCTACAGCAGCTTTGCCACACTGTGGTGCATTCTGCATCCAGTTCAAAATTCCCAGCAGCTTTGTTTACACTGTGAGGGGAAATCTGCCTATTCATGCCTCAGTAATGGCAGACATCCTTCCCCACACCAAGCTTGAGCATCCTAGATTGACTTCAGACTGCTCTGCTGGCAGCGAGAATTTCAAGCCAGTGGATCTTAGCTTGTTGAGCTCTGTGTGGGTAGGATCTGCTTAGTAATAGTACTAGGCTCCCTGGCTTTAGCTCCCTTTCCATTGGAGTGAATTGTTCTGTCTCACTGGCATTCCAGGTGCGACTGGGGTAGGAAAAAAACTTCTGAGCTAACTTGGTGTCTGCTCAAACGGCTGTGCAGTTTTGTGTTTGAAATCCAGGGCCCTGGTTGTGTAGGCACCCGAGGGAATCTCCCGGTGTGTGGGTTGCAAAGACCATGGTGAAAGCATAGTATCTGGGCCAGATAGCACCATCCCTCAAGGCACAGTCCCTCACAGCTTCCCTTGGCTAGGGGAGGGAGTTCCCCAACCCCTTGCACTTCCTGGGTGAGGCAACGCCCCACTCTGCTTCTGTTCGCCCTCTGTGGGCTGCACCCACTGCCTAACCAGTCCCAATGAGATGATCCAGGTACCTTAGTTGGAAATGCAGAAATAACCCACCTTCTGTGTTGGTCTCACTGGGAGCTGCAGACCACAGTTGTTCCTATTTGGCCATCTTGAGATCCGTTCCCACATTTTCTTAATCTAATCTGGTTTTGATGGGCATTTAGGTTGATTCTATATCTTTGCTCTTGTGAAAGTGCTGCAAAGAAAATATGTATGCATGTGTCTTTATGGCAGAATGATTTATATTTATTTGGGTTTATACCCAATAATGGAATTGCTGAATTAAATGGTAATTCTGTTTTAAGTTTTTTTTTTTTTTTTTTCTGAGACGGAGTCTCACTCTGTCACCAGACTGGAGTGCAGTGGCGTGATCTTGGCTCACTTAAACCTCCAACTCCCTGGTTCAAGTGATTCTCCTGCCTCAGTGTCCCAAATAGCTGGGATTATAGGCGTGTGCCACCACGCTCAGCTAATTTTTGATTTTTAGTAGAGACAGGGTTTCACCATGTTGGCCAGGAATGGTCTCGATCTCCTGACCTCATGATCTGCCCCCCTCGGCCTCCCAAAGTGCTGGGATTACAGGTGTAAGCCACCGCACCAGGCTTATTTTAAGTTCTTTGAGAAATCACCACACTGCTTTCTACAATGGCTAAACTAATTTACATTCTCACCAACAGTGTTTAAGCATTCTCTTTGCTCTGCAACTTCACCAGCATCTTTCATTTTTTGAAAATAAGCAATTTTAGACCATGAGTGAGGAATTGTTTATTTTGTGAGGTATTTTTTATTTCTTCTCACTGATCATAACTAGTATCCTACCAGTCTTGATATAGTTTGAGTCTGTGTTCCTACCTAAATCTCATGTCAAACTGCAATCCCCAATGTTAGAGGTTGGGCCTGGTGGGAGGTGATTGGATCATGGGGGCAGATTTCCCTCTCAGTGCTGCTCTCATGATAGTGAGTGAGTGCTCATGAGATTTTGTTATTTAAAAGTGTGTGGCATCTCCCACCCTTTACTTCCTCCTGCTCAGGCCATGTAAGATATGCCTGCTTCTTCACTTTCCACCATGATTGTAAGTTTACTGAGGCCTATCCAGTTATGCTTCCCATAGAGCCTGCAGAATCATGAGCCAATTAAACCTCTATCCTTTATAAACTACCCAGTCTCAGGTAATTCTTTATAGCAGTGCAAGAACAGACTGATATAAGCCCTATGAAAACAAAACAAAACAAAACAAAACAAAATGAAACACCTCTTCAATTGGTCTCTGATAGGAATTAAACTCCCTTGGATGAGACCTCACTGGAAATTTTATGAACTTGAATCAGGGCTCACTAGTCCATAGCTCCAGAGGCAATGATTTTGTTATAGCTATTTAAACAATGTATTTTGAATGTCATTTTATTAACAGTCACAATTCTCCTTCTAATTCAACATAGTATTTTACTGACTCCTCCATGGTATTTCATAAAATTGCAGGGCTAGTCTGAGGCTTAAATCCATGAATTCAGTTATTTTCACCTTATATCTCCAGTATATTTTATGTAAAGACTACTCCTTCTACTCCTTTACGTGATCGTTCTCTCAGATGTCTGTGAGCTCTGGGCAAGACTTAATTAACATTAAACTGAAAGGACTAGACTTTTCATTTCATGCCAGTCTTAAATAACGTGCACCATTGGATGGTTTTGTGTGTGGGAAAATTTTTTTCTGATTGTTTAGTAATCTACAGCTATCTTTAAAAATGAGTATAATCTGTTAAAGTTTTATACTGAGAGATTAATAAAGTATAATCAAACCAAATAAACCAAACTAAAAGAAAACCTTAGTTGGCCTTGCTAAACTGTAAAAGGAAAATCGCTTTCATGTAGAAGTGACAAACAAATTCTGTGTACCAATGATACAAATCCAATGCAGGTGAAGCTGATAAATCATCA
>NW_012111364.1:5964027-5997542 GCF_000951035.1 Colobus angolensis palliatus
AGAGACGGGGTTTTGCCATGTTGGCCAAGATGGTCTCGAACTCCTGACCTCAGGTGATCTGCCTGCCTCAGCCTCCCGAAGTGCTGGGATTACAGGCCTGAGCCACCACGCCTGGTCGACCTCTTTACTGTCTGATTCCACAACCTTTGGTATTATGATCGGAAGAAACACTTTTCTTTCTCACATGAATTGAAATCCTCTACAGACACTGAGAAAAACATTGGAAATGTTTAATAATCGAGTCTTGAAATACATATATGAGTAATACAAAACATTGTCTTCTTATTACCTATTCAGAGTGGTCTGAGAAAAACTAGTCGTGAGGTAGATCTTGAAAATGAGAGACAAAGGTCTTTAGATAGATAAAATATTCTAAGTGTTGAAGTTTAAAGAAGGAAAAAAGTGAACAGTCAGAACACGTTAGAAAGTGAACAGTCAGAACAACTACCCATATGTTTTATTTGCCCAATTTAGAAAAAGACACCCATTTTTTAGCATAATAGTTCTGTGGGCTTAAGTCTTGAAAAAAAGGTGGTGTCTTTGTGTGTATGTGTATATATATGTATAATATATATATTTATTATTATTATTATTATTATTATTTTGGAGATGGAGTCTTCCTCTGTCTCCCAGGCTGGAGTACAGCAAGCAGTATGATCTTGGCTCACTGCATCCTCTGCCTCCCAGACTCAAGCGATTTTCCTACCTCAGCCTCCCAAGTAGCTCGGACTACAGGGGCACACCACCACACCCAGTTAATTTTTGTATTTTTAGCAGAGACAGGGTTTCACCATTTAGCCAGGCTGGTCTTGAACTCCTGACCTCCGGTGATCTACATGCCTTGGCCTCCCAAAGTGCTGGGATTACAGACGTGATAATTTTTTTTTTTTTTAAGTGTGTCTTCCTCTGGGAAAATCAGTCGCATGCTATGTTACATCGTTTAACAAGAAGAGTGTAGGCTGAATTATAGTCTCCACTCCCTCATTGGCTAAGGGTTCTGGGCAGTCAGTACTCTGCTCAGCCATTCATTGTGGTCCTGTGAATGGAAGAGGAGCATTTCAGTTGAGAAGGATGGAAGAGTTAATGGGAGGACATTTCTTTAAAAGTTAACATTTTTGCTCCGTTTTCACCACTGTAACAATTAAGTCTCTTTGGTTACAAGTAACAGAAACTGACTTTGACTAATGTAGGCAATATTTATTGGAATAACATAGAGTATTTCACAATATTAAAGAATAATCTGAAGAACCAGCCTTTGAAAAAAATATGAACCAGGCAAAGTGATATGGTTTGGCTGTGTCCCAACCCAAATCTCATCTTGAATTGTAGCTCCCATAATATCTCATCTTGAATTGTAGCTCCCATAATTCCCACATGTCATGGGAGGGACCCAGAGGGAGGTAATTGAATCACAGGGGTGGGTCTTTCCCATGCTGTTCTCACGATAGTGAATATGTCTCACGAGATCTGATGGTTTTATAATGCACATGCTCTCTTACCTGCTGCCATGTAAGACGTAACTGTTCTCCTTATTTGTCTTCTGCCATGATTGTTCAGCCTCCCCAGCCAGTGGAACTGTGAGTCAATTAAACCTCTTTCATTTACAGATTACCCAGTCTCAGGGATGTCTTTATTAGCAGTGTGAGAACAGACTAATACACAGGGCATCTTCACAGATCAAAGTAGACTAATAGAGAGTCTCTTTTGAACTGGAGAAGTGGTCCTCAGTTCTTGCTGAACTTTACGGTAAGGTGGGAAACTTTTAAAAGCCCTGATGCTGAGGCCACACCCAGACCAATGAAATCAGGATCCCTTGGGCAGACACAGGCAGCATTAGTTTTTATTCTTCTCAGGTGAAACATGTTTCATAACTTTACCTTTGGGATAATGAAAGCCAGCTGATT
Organism: Colobus angolensis palliatus; assembly: GCF_000951035.1. NCBI lineage: Eukaryota > Metazoa > Chordata > Mammalia > Primates > Cercopithecidae > Colobus > Colobus angolensis. Next base: position 5,965,932 of record NW_012111364.1, read on the forward strand.
TCAGTCTTTATGTCATTACAATTAAGACTTAAATTCTGAGTCTGTTGGAGGAGAATCTGGATGTCCAAGTTTGGGCTTCATACCTATCACTCCTTAGCTGGGAGAGGAGAGGTATCCTAAACTACATTCTACCACACTGTATGTTAAAAGAGTAAAACTAAGCCCCTGTAGCAAATCAAAGGGTTATAAAGCCTGAGTATACAAAACCAACTGATGTTTCCCTACAACTACTTTTGCAGATAAGTAATATATTGAACAAGAAAGAAGAATAATTGGAAAATTTTCACTGATGATTTTATATTAATATTTTTCCTAACTCTTTTCAATTATTATAATGGGAATATATCTGTTTCTTAGTATGATCATTATTGTTACAGTAAACATTGAAATCAATTTTTAGAAATAATGTATGAATTAGGGTATTATATAGTTTGGATGTGTGTTCCTGCTCAAGTCTCATATTGAACTGTAAGCCTCAATGTTGGAGGTGGGACCTGGGGGGAGGTGACTGGATCATGGGGGTAGATTTCTCATGAATCGTTTAGCACCGTCCTCTGTGGTACTGTCTTTGTGATAGTGAGTGAATTCTCATGAGATCTGGTCCTTTAAAAGTGTGTAGCACCTCCCCACTTTCCCTCTTGCTTCTGTTCTGGCCATTGTAACTTGCCTGTTCCCCCTTTACCTTCCACCATGAAAGTTTTCTGAGACCCCCTCCAGAGGCCAAGCAGATGTTGGCATCACGCTTCCTGTACATTCTGCAGAACTGTGAGCCAATTAAACCTCTTTTCTTTATAAATTACCTCGTCTCAGGTATTTCTTTATAGCAATGTGAGAACAGACTAATACAGGGTTTAAACCTCTGAATCTTAACCTTACCCTATCATTTTTTTAGAAAAGCTTCTCTAAGATCCTAGAAGTAATTTTTGCACTATGCAACTGAGACAACACAGGAACAGGCCAAGTGACAACTCAGGTCTGTTAAAAAGGAAAACCTCACAGATAATTTATGTAGTTTTTCATGTCTGTATTATACTAGTTTCCCAAAATTATTCCCAATTTAATTCCTTTATTGTAGAAATCTATAAAACGTAATAGTCAAAAATCATAGAAAGTGAGACAAAAAAAGAGGAAGCTTTTGATGCTTCTCTTCAGGGTTCCATTTGAAGTCTTTCTTCTCATCATTTATAAAGTTTCACAAGCATTTGGAGATTCTAACTTGTGGGTGCCCGGCAGGACTCTTTAACCCTTCTCTACTGTCTCCTAGTTCACACCAGTTTTATATTAAAAGGCTAAATTAAATAAATTACGTAGCAGATAGGGGAAAGGAGGTCACTAATTTACTGTATTCTTAACCACAAAATAAACTGCAAATACAAAGCCATCTAGCTGAAAGTGAGTGTCTCCAGAATCCCTGCTTTGAGAGGAAAAAAAGGCAGAATATGTGGGATTCTCCAACATAAAGGCTTTTTAAGCAGGAGGACAAAGGAATCTCAGGAAGCATTAGGCCTCAGAGAACATGTTATTCATCATTAAGGGTTCTGGCTAGGAGAAAAAAGAAAAAAGACCCAGGTAGGCTTAAGAATCCCTTATGCCTCAAGCAGGCTTCCTAGAGCAGTTCACCCTAATTTCGTGTGAATTTTAGATCTCTCCAACAGTGAACACTGTTTTAAGTGTTATCAGTCACCTAGTTAGAAATCACAAGTCTTTTCAATAATCTTGCAATTGGTAACAATCTTTAGGGCAGAAGTAACTACACAATTGAAGTGACATTTACCTTTTCAGACATATGAAGTGTTTTATACTTCTGGGGTTTACTTCTTTAAAGAATAATAGAGAAATGTGATGTTATTGTGCATAACCTTGTGTAATGTGATACATATATGACCAACTTATGGATAAAATAAAGCAAAATCCCTTATACATAAAAAATGAATCAAAACTGGTAAGGAAAAATAACCTCTAAATTACAAGCAGGCAAAAATTAAGGAAAAGAGGTATAACATCAAGACATAAACCTCAAAAAATGGCGGATGAGGAAAGATAAAGAAGATTCTGGTGAGGCAGAACCTATCCCCTAATCCCTGAGACCTGCTTTTCATATGATGGAATAAAGCACACATAATAAAATTACAAAAAATTTTACTAATGACCCAATTTGGAGAGGAGTAGTGTTTAAGGTGAGTAGGCAGCCCGGTGAAAAACTCTTGAAAGTAAAAAACCAAAAACCCCAAACATTTGAAAGTAGACATCCTTTTCTACCACTGAAAACATATTCATTAGTGGGGCTGAAAGGTCTTAGAGACCCTTCAGAATCTTGGAGAATGAACTGAAGCCCATGAGAGTGAGAGAAGAGCCTTACTATGTAAGTGGGCCTGGGTGTGAGTATTTATGGCATCTCAGATGAAAGAAACAAGTTCAGAAACCCAGCAAATGCTAAATGCCCTCTCAACTAAATGCTACCTCATCTCCATGCCTCTAGGCTTTGGCAAAATAGACAAGAAGTAGTAGCCAGCACTCCTACTGAAGTGTGCAGAAAGATGGGTCATAGAAAAAGAATCAATGAAGAGAGGATACAAGAGAATTCACTCATATTGATATTATTAAAGAAAGTAGGCATTCTGAATAAAGATGCCAATGTTAATTCTCAGCAGGATGAAAAGAAAGGCATGGAGACTAGATCACTTATATTTTGTTGGAAAACAAACTACCATGATTCAGTGTTTCAAAATAATGAGTATTTATTTAATTCACAGTCCTGCAGGTTTGCAATTGATCAGTGCTCAGCTAGGCAGTTCTGGTTTCAGCTGGGCCCAGTCACAAGTCTGCGGTCAGCTGCCAGATCCTTTGGAGGCCGACTTACTGGGACTATCCATTAACTCCTTGTGGTCTCTTAACCCCTAGCAGTCTAGCCCATGGTTGTTCATGTTAGGGCTGGACAGAGTTCAAGAGAGGAGGCAGAAGTGCACAAAGTTTCTTTTTTCTTTATAGCTTTTTTGAAGTATGACTGACAAATAACAATTGTATGTATTTAAAGCGTTCAGTGTGAGATTTCGATACACATGTTTTGAAATGATTATCACAATATAACTAATTAACATATTACCTAATACTGTAGTTACCTTTTTGTGTGTATGTGGTAAAAATACTTAAGATCTACTCTCTTAGAAAATTTTTAGTATACAATGTATTATTATTAACTATGGTTGTCATGCTGTACATCAGGTCTCTGGAACTTATTCATCCTATGACTGCAAGTTAGTACCCTTTGACCAACGTCTCCCCATAGCGCCTATTCTGGTAACCACTCTTCCACGCTCTGTTTCTATGAGTTCAAATTTTTTAGAATCACATATAAGTGAGATTATGCAGTATTTGCCTTTCTGTGCCTAGCTTATTTCACTTAAGGTAATGTCTTTCAGATCCACTCAAGTTGTTGAAAATGGCAGAATTTTCCTTTTTTTAGGCTGAATAATATTCCGTTGTATATATACACTACATTTTCTTTATCCATTCATTCATCAGCAGGCACTTAGGTTGTTTACATATTTTGGCTATTGTGAATAATGCTGCAGGAAACATGGAAGTGTAGGTAACTCTTTGGTATACTAATTTCTTTTCCTTTGGAAGGAGTATATCCAGAGTGGGTTTGCTGGATAACATAATAGTTCTGTTTTTGATCTTTTGAGGAACCTCTATACTATTTTCCACAGTGGTTGTACCAGTTCGCATTCTCACCAACAAGGTACATAGGTTTCCTTCCTTCACGTCCTCACCAACATTTGTTATTGCTTGTTTTTTTTTTTTCTATAATAGTCATCCTAAAAAGTGCAAAGTCATATCTTGTAGTTTTGATTAACTTTTCCCTTATGATTAGTGATGTTTATCATCTTTTCACATCCTGGTTGCTCATATATGTGCCTTTTTTTGGACAAATGTTGATTCAAGTCCTTTTTCCATTTGAAAAATTGTGTTATTTATTTATTTTTGCTATTGAGTTATATGCGTTCCTTAAATATTTCCCTTTTAGCCCCTTATGTATGTGGGTTGAAATGTTTTCTCCCATTTTGTAGGCTGCCTTTTCATTTTGTTGATTATTTCCTTTGCTGTGCAGAAACTTTTGTTTGATGTGCAGGCATGTGTGACATAATGATATTTTGGTCATTGATGAACATACACAGTATAGTGGTCCCATAAGATTATAATGGAGCTTCCCTATACAGGTATGCCATTTTTAATCTTTTATACAATGTTTTTACTGTAGATTTTCTGTGTTTAGATAGGCTTAGGTGCATAAATACCACTGTGTTACAATTGCCTACGGTATTCAGTACAGTCACATGCTGCGGAGGTTTATGGTCTAGGGGCAATAGGCCATACCATCTAGCCTAGGTGTATAGAGCCTATACCATCTAGGTTTGTGTAAGTATACTTTATAATGTTTGTACAATGAACAAATCACCCAAAAATGCATTTCTCAGAATGTAACCCCATCTTTAAGCTACACATGACTGTAGTTTCACTTGTTTGTTTTTGCTTTTGTTGCCTGTGCTTTTAGTCTCCTATCCAAAAAATCATTGCCAAGACCAATGTTAAGGATATTTTCCCCTCTTTTCTTTCCGTTGTTTTATGGTTTCAGGTCTTACATTTAAGTATTTAATCTATTTTGAGTTGATTTTTGTGTTTGATGTAAGATAAGTGTTCAATTTCATTCTTTTGCATGTGGGTATCCAGTTTTCCCAGTATTATTTATTGAAGAGATTATTTCTTCCCCATTCTGCACTTTTGGTGCCTTTGTTGAAGATCGGTTGACTGTATATGCATAGGTTTATTGTGTTGATATCTATATGTCTGAAGGGGCAAATACCTCTTCCTGTCTTTACAGACTAGTTTTAGCAGGTAAAGACTTTCTCCTGCTAGATCCCTGCATTCATGGGACTACCTCTGTGATCACAAGCAAATGGGGCCGAAACCAAAACAAGGAACCGGTTTTGGCCAAAGGTGAGTCAGAAGCTGGAAGACTTGTTACTGGACATGGTTGCCACTAGATTCCCAGGGAAACAAGTCTGCCTTTGGGACCATGGTAGAGTGGGGCTAGAGCCAGGTCACATGGCTGCTTCAGGGTCTTCAATTGGGACCTAAGTCAGCAGGCCTCACACTGGGGGCTTGGACAGGTGTGTGTCCCACAGGTTCTCTGGGAAGGAAGGACTGCCCCTGAACTGCTGCAGACTAGGGCTGGAATAGAGTCTCAGGGACACTTCAAGGCCGGTCCACAGTCAATTAATAGACTGACCTCAGGGTCCACAGCCAAGAGGAGGTAGGTGAGTGTGCTACCAGGAACACAGATGGGCATTGCTGGGTCTTGAGGTGGGCAGGAGTAAGAGTAGGGTGAGATGGGCCACAGGACCACTTCAGGATCCAGAGTTGGGCCTGAGCTTAGCATTAGCAGGCCTGTACGCAGGGGCTGTCATCAGGACCCTGTACAGGAAGGAATGACTCTGGACTGGTGATAGAGCAGAGCTGAAGCTGGGTCACAAGGCTGTTTCAGTATTCACAGTTGGGTCCATGGCTGAAAGATGTGTACAGGGTTTCTTGAGGGTAGTCTTTAGACAAATACATCATATTTCTTTAGCTAAAAAAGTCACAAGGCTTAAATGAAGTTAAGAGATAGGAGATAGATTTTATCTCTTCTTAGGAGGAACTGCAGTCATGTTGATCATAGCATTGACATAGGGAGAATATGCAAACACACTATCACAAAAATTGAAAAAATGAGAGACATTGCAATCAAAGGGCAAATAACTCAATCTATAAGAAAACTCAAGAAACAAAATTCTCAAAGATACAAATATAAATTCTGTTAAAAAAAACTGTTGTACAGTAGAATGAGAAGGAAAGTGAGATTGAAGAACAAGAGAAATAGCATGAGTACAACAACATCAAACTCTGTTACAGATTTCACAAATATGCTAGAAACAGAAAAATAGAGTAAATAGCTTAAATGCAACTGTTGACATGCAGGAAAGATAGTCATAAAAAAAGAAGGGAAAAAGGCAACATAGCAAAGCAAGTATAGAAACAGTTATAAAGGACAGACAAGAAGAAGTATAATTGTATTCTTGAAGTAGACATGACAACAAATGAGTGAGAAAAAGTAGGTATAAAGGAAATTTTCCCTGATAATAGCTGCTTTCAGTCTTCTCCACAGTAGTGTCAGAGGAAAATGGAAGAATGTCTAACAGTTTCTAAAGAGAAACTATGATCAAAGAGTGTCCTTTATGTTCAGCTAAGTATTTATTTTGGAATTAATAAGGCAACAGAAAGGCGTTCTCAAACATGAAAGAATTCAGGGAATATAAAAGCCCAAAATTATTCCAGAATAAATAAATAAACTGAAATTCAACTAATCAAGAGATAAATCTAAATAATGAACTCAGAAATGTGGAAGTGGCACATTCCACATTTATATATCTTATAAATCTTGATATAATAAAAATAGGCTGGAGGCAGTGGCTCATGCCTGTAATCCCAGCACTTTGGTAGGTTCAGGCAGGTGGATCACCTGAGGTCAGGAGTTCTAGACCAGTCTGGCCAACATGGTGAAACCAACCCCATCTCTACTAAAAATACAAAAATTAGCCAGGTGTGGTGGTGGATGCCTGTAATCTCAGCTACTTGGGAGGCTGAGGCAGGAGAATTGCTGGAACTAGAGGCAGAGGTTGCAGTGAGCTGATACTGCACCATTGCACTCCAGCCTGGGCCCACAACAGCAAGACTCCATCTCAAATAAAGTAAAATAAAATAAAATAAAATAAAATAAAATAAAATAAAATAAAATAACTAACAAATATATCAGTGCTTATCTTTACATCTTTTTTTTTCTTATTGACAAGTTATCATTAATACTGTCTAAAAAGAAACATATCCAAAAGTAAGTCCAAAATATTGGTATCTTTTAACAGCTTTCTTCTTGACTATAGATATCTTTAGGGAGTAGCATTAAAGAAACACTAATCAGCCATTATTTCAGGTTTTTTCTTCTATAAAAGCCTTAATAATAAAATACCTTTATCTACAACATAATTAAGTCAATAATGTCATGATTTTTGGAAAAGATAATGATATGGTTATTTTCTTTGTATCAGATATAATGAGCAAACATAATGATAGACCTAATTTAAGAAAAACTGCTCTTAACCCTTTTGTCCTGACACTGTTGCAGAGCATTCTTTTAAAGTACAGCATGTGGGCATTGCTGGAGCATAAGATATAGGTATCCTTTTTAAAAATATAATTTAGATATAGTGCACTGGGCAAATCTTAAGTTTTATAGCTTGATTAATATTTATTTATGTACTCATCCCAAAACATGAAGTTTCTTATTGTATGGAGAATTTGCATAAATTTCCCTTTTTTATTTGGAGGAACAATGAAGCTGTACTGGTGAGATCACCAAGGGACCAAGACAGGAGAAAAGAAGACCTAAAACTGAGGAAGATTTTACAGTCCAAAGTTATGCAGGAAGTTGGAGTTTAATGGTCACCAAACCATTAGGATTGGGACACTGTATAAAATTTAAAATGAGAAAATAAGGCAGTTAAGTAGTCCAGAACCACAAGTACCTGCTGTTGTGCTTTGCCTCTGAAAATAAATGAGGTTATTCCAGGCTAGCCGACCTATATATGATTATTAATATTATATAATGTCCTGTGATATTAGAGACAGCTCTTGTTTTCAGTGACTAAAGGTTAAGATATATGGTTGAGATTCTGATTTATCAGTCAGGGCTCAACTGAAAAAGTAGACGATTAGGAGATATATATGCATATATTAAGAGACTTGGGTTTGTTATAGAGATTTGACCCTTCAGAATTGTTAGAGCTGGTTAAGAAATTTCTATAACGTCTTTGTTTTCCTAACCCTGGAGTATGAAGTCCACAAGGCAGGCAGTTGTGAGGGAATATGGATGTAAAGAAAGGTTGATGAAGAGCAAGCTAAAACCTGCAAACAGGAGCTAGAGACCATGAAGATGGATTGAAACATGAGTTATTGTCTCCAATTTTAGTAGTATAGGGGGTCCTGCAGAAGCTGGGGCCCTAAACTGACATACCTGGCCCAGGAAGTAAAGAAGCTAATGGAGGATCCAGAGAAAGGCACAGAAGTTGCAGGCTCAGCTGCTGCCTCACATCTACAAGGTGAGTCAGGTAATAAGCAAAGATGTAGAAGAGCTACAAAATGGTTGCTCTTTACTTGGGGCATCCCAAGTGAATCTGTCACAGGAAATATACAGAATGGGGAACTCCGGGAAATGTAGTTTAGCTTAGCTAAGTTGAAATAATATAAAACTACCACATGATATAAATTGCTGTTTATGGCAGGCAGAGAAATTTCACTTAAAGAGTTAATCTTTTTAAATTACCTACCTAAGGCATTACATTCATTGAGGTCCTGCTTTCTGTTTTTTAAATAAATGATGCACCTAAAGCTATATTTTCACTGCATAATTATTTTGAGTTACTGGATTTTGAACTGCCCTGGGAAGTTTCTGTATTGTGTGAAAAAATTATCATATGAATGAGGTTATGATTGTACTGCTCTTCTATATCAGTTAACACAGTGTGTACAAAATGTAGACCCCATGCTTGACTTTCCAATATCTGAAAGGAATAAAAATACTAATACATAATCTTTGAAATGTGTGAGAATTGTGGCTAGATAATGTGATGTAAAGATGAAAGGGAAAGAATGATGGATGACAGTTCTGCTTTTTCTTTTCTCCTTGATAATATTAGGTTTCAGGGAAACCCAGACACAGGTAATCCTTTCAGTTGTTCACGTTTCTTTTCATTCAAATAGTGTTTAAGAATCACACTTGAAGATGTAAAATGCCCACTCTTACCAACAGCTCAACTTAGTATAAGGGAAACAGAATGCTAACATTTATTTTATTGTTTCTTTTTGATAATGTTTTGTCATTTATCTAACAACTAACAGGACAGTGTCACCTCATATCCTCCCAGCTGATTCCCTCCATCTCCCTGATTCCTTTCTATGACAATTTTGTTCCAACTGAGCCTCACCTTTTCTGAATAATTTCAACCTTTACTTCTGAAAGGCTTTGGCAAGACTTGTTTGTTTTTCTATATGAGAAAATGACTATCGATGGCCTGAAAAGTTTAGGACTGGTTGGTTTATGAAGTTCCTATTCCAGATAGCAGGTCTCTGTCACAATGGTGAAATCAGCCAGCTGTTTTAAAACACATTTAAAAAGTAGAGATTAATATTAAATAATAATGAATAATCAATTAAATTTTAAGAAAAGTAGAGCCTTTCTGTGTGGTGAAGAAGTGCCAAGTTGTCACCTATAAATAGATATTCAGCCTGAATTCAAGCCCCTACTTCTTGCTGAGTATTTTGGCAATCGTATTTACCCATTCCAGCCACTAGATTTTAATTTTATTTGTGCAGTTATCCCAGCACTATTCCACAAAGAATTTTAGGTGGTCCACAAAAATACAGTCACATAAAAAGATATAATAAGTAATGGAGAGAATGAGCACTATAAGAACAGCAAAATAATGAGGGGAAGGATGAGATTAGCGCATAGAAATGTGTATGGTGGAATTCCATACTAATGCTAAAGTTGTAACTGCAAAAAGCTAACAAGACAAGTTACATCTTCATATGGTCTGTAAAGAAAGATATCCAGTTTACAGCAGTGCCCTAGAGATGTAGAAGAGTTATGTGGAATGTTCAATTTATAGATATGTGCAGAAGTAATATATATAACACCTTGTTTGAGTATCTAGGAATTGTTTAGCCTCTTGCCTCACAGCTAAGTTCACAGATGAATAGGATATGTATATGCTCTTGGAACTCCAAAGTCTGATGGGTGTCATTCCTTACTTAGCTATTCCAGTATACTTACTCAGGTAAGGGGCTGCTGTGCCCAAACCAGTGCTCTGCATTTCGTAAACTCTGAGGTGTTTACAAAATGGAAGGCTGACAGGGAATAGGTGGGACACTGAATGATAAATGAAATTATGGTTATATTTTTGCTTAAAATCTCATTTTTTAAAACAGAATGTGCTTTATATTTGATTCAGATTAATTGCTGGTTGACGAGAGGTAAGGGGTATAACTGAATGAAAAATTAGTCAACTTTCCCATCATGTCAAGGAACATTTGACCATTCAAGTCAAGAGACCACGTTCAAGGCATAACTTGCCCTCCAGGAATAACCTGGTATAATTCAGGCATAAAGTTCCCGTTTGGGGAGAAATGTGCTATCTTTTGTGGGTTGTTGTGGTCAGAAGTTGCCCACAGAACCTTTTATAAGTTTTACATGATATTTTTACTTATATTCTATTGGCGCAACCTTAGTAACATAACCACGTCTAACTGCAAGGAAGAAATGTAGTCTTTATTCCAACTAGCCATATGCCTTCTTGAAAATTTGAGGATCTTTTACTAAAGGAAAAAAATAATGGTTATTTAGGAACTACTAGTAGCCTCTGTCATAAGGGACAAAGTCAAGAGTTTGGTTTTAGTTTTGTTAAGTTTGATCTAAGTAGAGAGGGAAAGAGGTGATTGACTATTCAACCAGGGAAAATATAGGACTGGAAATTAGAGAGTCATCACATTTAGACCTTACTTGAAACCATGAGATTGAATGAGATTAATTAGAGAATTATTTTATAGATAGTAGAGAATACCCAAAGCTGTTGAGATGTGGGACACTCTAATAATTGATGTTGAGGAGAAAAGAATCCATACCATGAGAATAAAGAGGATTGGTAAGTGTGCTGTGCAAGAAAAACTGTGGGAAATGGTATCCTAGAAGTCATATGAACAAGATGTTTTAAGAAAGAAAAAATGGTCAGTAGTGTCATCTCCTGCCAAGAGGTGGGATATGGTGGAAACAAATAATTGAACATTGGATTTAATGAGGTAGAGGTCACTGGTGATCAAGAAGAGAGTGATTTCAATGAAAGAAAAGGGACAACAACATGATTATAGTGAGTTAAGGGAGGTAAAGATGAGATAGCAGGTATAGAAGTTTTCTTTTGAGGGCACAACATGATTACAGTGGGTTAAGGAGAGATAAAGATGAAGAGATATCAGGTACAGAAATTATCATTTGAACCTGGGCATGGTGGTTCACACCTCTAATCCCAGCACTTTGGGAGGCCGAGGCAGGCAGATTGCTTGAGCTCAGGAGTTTGAGACCAGCCAGGGCAACATGGCAAAACCCTGTCTCTACCAAAAGTACAAAAAATTAGCATGTTTGCATTCACCTGTGGCCCTAGCCACTCAGGAGGCTGACGTAGGAGGATTGATGAGACTGGGAAGTGAGCTGAGACTGCAACACTGTACTCCAACCTTGGTTACAAAGTGAGATCCCATCTCAGAAAAAGTAAAAAAAAAAAAAATATGTATATATATATACGCATCTTTTGAGAAAATTTTCTGTAAATGGGAATAAAAATTGGGTGATTAAGGGAAAGTATCATTAAGATGGGTGATTATACACCAGACTTGTATTACTACTGGTGTGATATAGATGAATGGAGGGGCCTACTGTTGGAGGGGCCATCCTCAAATAAGAAAAGGGAAGGAGAAGAGAAAACTCATTAACTGTAGGGAAGTAAAACATGTAGGCTGTAGGTTACATATGATGATGGTAATATGATGATAATTCCCCTTTAGTTCCCTCAGTTTTTTCAGTGAAATTGGAAACAAGATCATCTGCTGAGAAGGAATTAGGGAGGAGAGTTTGGAGTTTTGTGGAGAGTGGAGAATACGTGAAATAGTTGTCTTGAAGAGTAGAACACTGAATTTACAACACATACATAGTGGGTTGCTGGCATATATGGACTAAAATGCAATTTATGCTATTAATTCTGGTATGTTTTTCTCCACTTATGCTCAGTTTGTTGGATATAGGTATAGAATTGGAGTAAAGTTGCTTTTAGCCAGAATTAGGATTTTTCTAGACAAATAAGATAAAAAGAAAGGGATAAAGTGAAAGAGGAGTTTTATGAAGGGTGAACTGTTGTGATATTTCATGAAATCTAAACTGGGTAAGAAGGGAAAGAGGAGGAGACCAGGGGAATTATGGGCAGTAAAAAGTGATGTGGTAGGCATAATAATGCCCTCCCAAAGACACCCAACTCCTAATCTCCAGAACTGTGAATATGTTATGTGGCAAAGGCACCTTGCAGGTATGATTAAGGTTACAGACTTTGGGATGGGGAGATTTTCCTGACTTACCTGGGTGGGTACAATCTAATCATATGAGCCTCTGGAAGTGGAGAACCTTCTCTAGAAGGAAGCAGAGGAGAGATGAGACAGAAGGAGGTCAGAGAGATTTGAAGCAGACAAGGGCTTGACCTGTAATTGCTAACTTTGAAGATTAGAAAGTAGACCACAAGCCAGTGAATATGGGTGGATTTCAAAAGCTGAGAGCAACCTCTGATAACAGCCAGCAGGAAATTGAGACCCAAGTCTTAGAACTACATTTTGAATTTTTGGAACTGAATTCTGCCAGCAACCTAAATGAGCTTGGAAGTGGAATAATCTTCAGGAAAGCAAGTACCTTGATTTGGGTCTTGTGAGATTCCAAGCAGAGAACCAGTTGAGCCATACTGTGCCTGGATTTCTGACCTACAGAAACTATAAGATAACAAATGGATGTTATTTTAACTCCAAAGTTTGTGGTAACTTATTATAGCAGCAACAGGAAACTAATACAAATAAGAATTGTCATATGATTGGAAGTACTATTGGGGATAAAGATGGATGTGAGGGTACTAAAGTAAAAAAAACTGGAAAGTTAGGAAGTTTTAGTGAGGAAATGGGATGCTAGAAATATAAATTTTGTGGGTGGTACATTTATTAGGGAAAAATATTAGCTGAGACGGGTTAGAATATTGGAGTGCTACAAGTGAATAGAAAATCTTATATGAATGATGACAAACAGAGTAAGATAGTAATCTAGGTGCTAAAATGGTCACAAATGAGCATTTGTGACCAGGAGCACAACAAGGGAGGCTAGTAGTGTGTGCAAGTGTTTGTGGGGTGCAGGGTTGATGGAATGCCCTGCAAAGAAGCCCAAACTTTTATGAATAAAATGCTAATTACTGGGAAAAAAGCAACAAGCAGTACACTTGCAGGAGGACACGTCTTGATGGTATAACATGGAAATATGGGAGGAAGAAAAAGAGTCACAATTCAGGGCAAGGCTAAAAGGCAAAGTTTTCATAGATAGGTTTCAGTTATGAGTGTGAGGTGAAGCTTAGAGAAGAGATTTAGAGTGCAGTATAGCCCAGTGGAAGGTAAATAAAGTTTTCATAGATAGATTTTAGTTATGAGTGTGAGGTGAAGCTTAGAGAAGAGATTTAGAATACAGTGTAGCCCAGTGGTAGAGTTTGGAAGGAAGGGAAAGGCAGAAATTGGGTCAGTTTAGAGAATGTGCAGATATGATTGTGAATGAAGGATGATCTGAGAGATTTGGACTTCTTATGACTGAATCAAATAAAGAAGTAAGGCTTGATTAGATGCAAGCTTTGATAGTCCTTTTGAAAAAGTTGGGCAAGCATTCTAATTATATTCTTTTTCTTAAGATTAGTCTTTTAGGCAGTGAACTCGTGTATGTTGTTAGTGGGAATGTAAATTAGTTAAGCCATTGTGGAAAACAGTATGGAGGTTCCTAAGAAAATTAAAAATAGAACTTCCATATGATCCAGCAATCCCAGTTTTGGGTATATATCCAAAGGAAATGCAATCAGTATTTTGAAGAGATAATCTGCATTCCTATGCTCACTGCAGCATTATTCACAATGGCCGAGATATGGAATCAGCCTAGGTGTTATTGACAAATGAATACATGAAGAAAGTATTTAACACACACACAATGAAATGTTATTTAGCCTTAAAAAGAAGGAAATCTTGTCATTTATGACAACATGGATGGACCTGGAGAACATTATACTAAGTGAAATAAGCCAGATACCAAAAGACAAATATTAAATGATCTTACTTATATATAGAATCGAAAAAAGTTGAACGTATAGAAACAGAGTAGAATAGTGTTTACCGAAGACTGGGGAGGGGGTTGTTGGAGGCACCCCTTTGTAAAATGGAGCAAAGTTTCAGTTAGAAATGATGAATAGATTCTGGAGATAAAATGTACAGCACAGTGATCACAGTTAATCGTAATGTGTTGCACACTTGAAATGTATTGAGTGTAGATCTTAAATGTTCTTACCACAAAAAATGTTAAGTGTGTGAAGGAGATAATGTATATGTTAATTAACTTGATTTAATCATTTCATAATGTATACAAATATTAAAATCACGTTATACACCATAAATATGTACATTTTTTATTAGTCAATTACCTTAATAAAGCTGAGAAAAAAATAATTTGTTTTTTAGGCAATTTAGTGCTGAGTAGGGCCGCCATGCAATCTAGAGCAGTTCTGCCTTATAATAGCATGTGTGACTACTTAGATTTGGTGTCCCTACTTAGAGATGGCAGCAGGCAGTTATACTGTTGTTAAAGACCTTGGGAAGTCAACATCAGATACACCACGTGACTTAATGTAAGCATGGGAAATTGATGCCTTACACTCCCTTGACTTTTTGACTAATCAAGAATGAAATTCTTGCTTTGTAATTCTGTACACAAAATGATAAAAGAATATTTTAAAATGTACATATCTATTTTTATAAACTGCTATGGGTTTTAAATGCAAAGGAGATCTGTCCTGCCGGTTACAGCCATCTTTCTTTACATCAATACTTTCATCCTTTATTGACTTTCTGAAGAAGCAAGTTAAAATAGATTAATCACATATGCTTTCTGTCCCAAGGAGAAAGTGTTTTTTCTTTAATTTAAGAAAAGCTACTTTCTAAATTTTATTTCCCCTTAGTAGTGAAGAAGCTCAGTGGGGAAGAACATAATTTAATATTAGTAGATGTTAATTCTTTAAATAGAGTGGTTAAAAGTTTGTAGGAGGTTATTTGATTTGTAACTTCCAAAGACTATCTCTCTTCTAGAATGTTATACCCTCTGTTAAAATGGTGATGAATAACTCTATAAAAGTGTAGTTGGGGAATAAAGAAGAGACAAAATTCATATTCATCAGCAAATCCTTAGTCTGAAATCACCATATTGATTACTTAAAAAAGTGAATAGCGATATAACTGGTATATAACTTAAATAGTACAGAATCTTATAGATGATGACACTAGGATGATGTGGTTTTAAAGATGTATGATTTGGAAAGAAATAAAGTAATAGAAGATTAGATATTAGCATGCAATGTGCTGTTTTTACTCTACAAATCCATGTTAGTGTTAATACAGAGTATTCAGAAAAATATAATTTGTGAACAAAACTAAGCTGAGTTGTTTAGAGAAAGTCCAGGCTATGAATAAAATACGCCCTATCATCTGGCCATGACACATCAAAGTGGTCACATCATGGGAGAGTCTGTTGCTCTCAAGGAGTATAGATGGTCACTAATGTGGTAGAGAAGCTGAGTACTTCAGGACTACCATCAAGAAAGTATGACTTGACTGTCTTTCATCTGGTGAGGAAAGTGCTTCTCACTTCTGTGTTGCACTAGGATGAGGTAATAGTCATTTACTGCCCCAGAAATAACCCCATGCAATTACTTTACTTCTTAAATGATGTATCTGGCTAACTACTATTACTCATTTCATTTAGAACCATAAGTTCAGGCCCATTAATAATAAATTCTTATTAACCTTTTCTAAAGGACAAGAGTAAAACTCTCCTGACAGCTGGATTGATTTCCATACTTGAATATCTTTCCATTGATCAACCTCTTCAGAGAGCCTTTCAAGTAAAGACCAAGTGTTTTGATTCTAATTCCTTTTGTTTCAACATTTAACCTCTAACATTCTTTCAGTTTTATTAGGATTAAGTATGTTATCCAACATAGAAGTATAATCTTTTTAAATTCATATTATCATGGACAGGTATTTCTAAAGAACAATGTACAAAGATGTATGCCATAAATATTTTATGTTGAATTTTCAGAGATAATGTATTTTATTTATTTATGTTTTAGGAGAAAAGAGATTTTGAGAGAGAGAGATACACGGAGAGAGCATCCTTTATTTAATTACAATTTTTCATGTCTCAGATTCCCTCTCTTCTAAAGTATAAACTAAGTTTCTGGTCTATAGAGCTAATTCCTTATCTTTTTACTTCCTTAGAGGTTGAGCAGCTCAACCATGATAGGCTGGAGCTAAATCAGTACAAGCATCTACCTCGCCTACATTGTGCTTGTGATAGTTATCTTTGGATAACTAGTTATCTGACCGTGAATGATTTCTAAGCCTCTTGGAGGAAAGAGTCAAATGTACAGTAAGTAGACTGGATGAGCTGGAACATCCTGCTTCAACTGGTGATGTGGTAAATTGTTTTTCTGCTTCAATTCAGCCAAGATTTTTTTCTGGAGCCGGTAATGGGACTGTAAAGATGCCAGATTTTCTGTGCCACCTTATCATATTTTCTCAGGAAAAGTGCACACTGCCACTTAGTTCTTATTAATGGCCCAATTACAAGCCTTCGGTCAAGACGATCTGTATGTCTATGTGGTGCCCATCATGCTTTTGAGCAGTTCAGACAAGTAAAGAAGGCAAAAATTTGGAAGTTATTTAATAAGGTACAAATTCAATCTGTTTCTGCTTCTGAGTAATAGTTTAGTAGAAAGGGCTACTAGAGTCATTCTTTTTAAGAATAAAACTTGGATATCATTTGTTTATATTTTAAAAACCTAAAATAAGTCTTTCTGAAGGTGACAAAATAACATAATAGGGGGTTCTATGGAAGTACTGGCTTACAGACAAGGAACTTAACATTTTATGTATCAATTTACTAAGAATCATGCAAGAGCTTTAGCTCTCTTAGCAAGATTGTAGATTAAAGAAATTTCCATGGCCTTCTAAACATTTTAATATTTTTTTCTGAAAGTGTAAAATGTGTTTTAATGTTTTACAGAACTCTGAGCGACAGAATTCTCAATGTAGAGTGCTATAATAAATTGGATTATATATTAGAGGTGACTCAGCCTGTAGCTCTAGGAACAAGATAAAATTGGATGAGATGAAAGTCTGACTTGCCATAGCAAGTGTTTGTGATTGTACTGTGCCCAAGCAACAAAGTACCTGCCTCATTGTGCTACAATAGCCTTATGTAAGTTGGTGTTATTCCGACTTGGACATGTTGATTATACCTTGGCATAGGTAATTTTCAATAATGAAAATCACTTCATAATTCCAGTATTTTTTCCAGGATAGGTACTTAAGAATCTTAAATAATTTTTACCAAATACTATAAGAATATCAGTGATGCCTCTCACCACCATGTAAAAAATTCTCTCACATTATCAAGGTTGATATGAATTCATTCATCAAGTATTTATTGAGTATTCACTGAGTGCCAGACACTCTTCCAGGCATTGGGGATAAAATGAAGAGCAGAAATAAATCAGATCTGTCTCCTCCAGTACTTATAGTTCCTAAGGAAAGACAGGGACAACATGCCCAACCCATTAAATAAATAGCTAGAGCAACCATACTTCCTTGTATAATTAATCTACAGATACCTCTTTTAGTTTCAAAAAATTTTCTGATTTAGACAATAGTTATCGTAAAAAATGATTTCATAAGTGTTATGAAGGTAAAAAGCAGAATTAATGAGTGAGGATCCCAGAGAGATCCTTGAGGTAACTCTTAAGAGTAATCTGGTCAACAGGAGAAGGGGAAGGTTCTTGGAGTTAGGGAACTGCATGGTGTTGGAAACAGCAGACTTTAACTGGGTACCTCTAATGCCAACAGTGGAGACCCCAGGTAGTGGAGACATTTGTGTTTTTCCAAAGTTGTGTTGATACAATATCAGTGGATAACTTTAGATAAATTTTCATATGAACTAAAATATAATTTTAATTTTTTAATTGATAAAAGGGAGGAAGACATGTAGATAAGAAAGGCACAGGCACACAGCATCTAATTCCTCCCTCAGCTGCAAATTGAAATAAGAAGCAATGTAATGCCACTAAGAGAGGGTTTCAAATTCAGAAGACCTCAGTTTCAATTATAGTTCTACTATTGACCACTTTCTCTGTGATCTTGGGTAAGTTGCTAAAACACCCTAAGCCTCAAATTTTTCTTCAGTGAAAAAGATAATTAATGTATGTACAGTGCCCAGGAAAGTGCCTGCATATTGGAAACACTTAGTTAATATTAGTTGTTATTCCGTACACTGACTCAATCCCTTTACTTGGCTCCATCCTTAAACCGTATTTAAAGAAATAGGGTTTGGTAGCTAAAGTATAATTAAAAATACTTCAAATTCTTACCACATCCCTTGAAAATTGTCAACAAATATATTATTGTATTGATTTTGAGAATACATTATTGTGTTGATTTTGGGGGTCTGCCTTACCAAATTTCCACTAACTGGGTAGCTTACAGCAATTGATTCTCTCAGTTATAGAGGTTAAACATCTGAAATTAAGGTGTCAGTAGAGCAGCACTCCATCTAAGGGGTGTAGAAGAGAATTTTTTTTTTTTTTTTTTGGTCTCTTTCTAGCTTCTGGTGGCTTCAGGTATTCCTTGGCTTGTGGCTGAATTACTCCAGTCTCTGCCTGCATCTTCACATTGCCTTCTCCTGCGTGTTGTGTAATTTCTTTCTTCCTTTCTCTTATAAGGACACTTGTGATGGCATTTACAGCCCACCCAGGTAATCCAAGATAGTCTTCTTATCTCAAGATCCTTAACTTAATTATATCTACAAAGACTCTTTTTCAAAATCAGGTAACAGTCACAGGGATTAGGACAGGGACATAGCTTTTGGAGAACACAATTCAGCCTGTTAACAACTGTTAATGTAAAATTCCTCCTACCTGTAACTACCAGTCTTTATACCCTATCCAATGATGTCCGTCATTCCTCAAGACTCTCTTTTACACTCTCAATCCTAATTCTAGAAACTTCCTTGATACCGATTCATGAGGATCTTTTCTGATTCTCTAGCCAATCTTTTCTTTGGTCTTTTTTGTTGTTCTTGTTTTATTTTCTCTTCACTCTCTTACACAGATTTTGCATGATAAAGTTAACCCAGAAGATGACCCCAAATGTAAGAATGTTTGCCTCTGAGAAGCCAGAGAAGGAATGAGGGCATATAAGTTATTAATATCTTAATACTTTTTTACTCTGTAACTCATTAGTAGTGATTTTCAGAGCCCTATATACAATTAAATAACTGACTTGTGCCAGAGAGGACTCAGATCTCCCTTAGTGAAAGAAATTGCTGTAGACCGAATGTTTGTGTACCCTCAAAATTCATATATTGAAATCCTGTTCCCCATTGTGATGGTATTTGTACATAGTACCTTGGTAGGGGGGTGGATAAGTGACAAGGGTGGAGCCCTTATGATGAGATTAGTGTCCTTATAAGAAGATACAGAAGAGCACTTACCCTCACCCCTCCCATGAGAAGATATAGCAAGAAAGTAAATATCTGCAAGTCAGGAAGCAGGTCCTCCTGATGAGAAACCAGGTCTTGATCTTGGACTTTCCAGCTTCCAGAAGTGTAAGAATTAAGTGTTTGTTGTTTAAACTACCCAGTTTCTGGTGTTTTTATTCCGGCAGCCTCAGCTAACTAAGACATAAGTCTATGTGGATTATATAGCAGCTCCTCTTTACTATCTCTGCTTTGAAAATGATGCAGGAGTCAGGCATGACTCAACAAATTGGGGGAATCATTTTCTCTCTATGTAAACAAAGATTATCTGGAAGGACATTTGGAGAATCATTTTCTTTGTAGACAAGCAAAGATTAATAAAGTGTTCATAATGAACCCCAAGTTTTTCCCACTGAACACTATAAGGAGAAAGTCAGCAGCAGATGGAGGTTTATTTCTGACAACATAGGTAACAGCATCAGGAAAAGTGCCAGTCAGAAGCATCACTAGAGAAGAAATAGTATTGAAATCAGTTTCCAATACTGGTAATTCCCAGAGCCTATGTTCTTACCTCTTCCCACAGACTGCCAAATTATTGAAATAATTGATGCAGGATTATTTTGCTCCTTAGGTTAGCTAAAATCCGGGTGCTTGTCTCACAACCAGGAAAAATTAGGCACGTGGACACTTTAAAGGGTGAGGAGGTGGACTTATTGGGTGAAAAGGAAACTCTCAGCAAAGCAAGAGGGTTCCTGCCAATAGGCTCCCGCCTTGCAGATTGAATACCAGGCCACCACTCAGGAGCTGAAAGGGCCAGGCTCCTCCCTGCTCCATAAGGCATGAATTCCTGGTGCCTACCCCATTCTCCCAGTGTGCTGGTGGACCCCAGTCCATTCTGGGCATGCCCAGACAAGACCCTGGGCAGGTTCTCTCATCTGCACAAAAGCATCTAATGTAAACACTTGTGGGGCAGGTCAGAGATTCTCAGGGGACCATCGTTTATCTGCCTTCTGCATCTATCATAATGATATATGAAATAATGGTATAAACTTACATTGGCCAAACTTTTGGCTTAACATCTATTGGAAGAATTCTGAAACAACAAGATAGAAAAGGAGGGAAATCTTAAAGAATGCTGCCTCTGGTCTAATTCTTGGTTTGGGGAGAAGACTTCTGTCCATCACTTCTGAGTAAGCAGAAAGTCAAACAAACAGCAACATTATGCCTGTGAAATACTTGTCAGTAAAAGTGAGGATAGTACTCAAGGTGGAGATAGAGTATTCTTTAAGTTAAAATTTATTACCAAAAAGCATGAAGAAACTTTAGAAAGCATTTATTTTGTATAGTTAATAATGACTTGAACATATAGATGCTCTAAAAGAAAATATAGTGAAGTCAGTGCTAGTTTGGTATCTTTGTACTGCAATAACCTGTGCAATTTATTTTTTAAATTTAATTTTTATTTTTTAAAGTTATGAATGTACTTTGTTTAAATAATGAAATGGTCCTACAAGTTTTTGTCATAAAATATTGAAGTTCTTTTCCTCTTTTCTCATATTATATTCCCAACTTACATTTTTAAGTTGATTTATTTTCTGGCTTTTGCATCTACATCTCTAAGTAGTATTTTGACATTGCTATTTCTACTTTTTCATTTTTTTTTCATTTTCAGAAGTTATCTACTAATTTTTCATAGAGAGAATGAAGGGAATTTAGCTTTCTGTCCCTACAGTCCCACTGTCCCTATAATAAGCATGTGCAGTTCTTTCTCCATTTTCCAGTTTTGTTATAATTTTGGTTAGATCTGTTGATCGATATTAACAGAATCAACATTATCAATGTTTATTCTTTAATATCTAAGATTTATTTTTCTATTTTTAATTATTAAGAGAACACAAGTTAAAACAAATAACATTCTCTAAAATATCCAATTACATGACAAAATGAGGAAGTGATTTGAAATAAAAGAGCTAATTTTCATCTATAACATAGGTGTAAATTAACAGACGTGATTACATTTTAAAACTGATAATTAGGGACATTTAGATTCAAGTAGTTTTAAAAATGGAAAGTAATAACTATTTCAAATAAATGAACACAATTTCTGAATAGCTAATGAGAAATAAACTAAAATTTTTAAAGTAGAAAATAAATGTCAAGTAAATATTTTTTAAAAAGCAAAAAACAAGATGGCAGTATTATACCAAGTTTGGCAGCATTGATAATAAATGTGAATGGACTAAAATCTCATCATAAAAGTTTCTGAAAGTCTCAAATTTGATTAATCAGATAAAAACATCACTGCCTAGTGTTTACAATGCTTTGACCATATTTAAAACAAAAGATATAGAATGTTTAAAAACAAGACAAGATAAATCAAACAAAAATATGGTTATACCGTTAGTACCAGATAAAGACATTACCTGAAAAGAGGCAGAAGAGAAATAATAAAAATTAAATCAGAAAGTAACAAATTAAAACATAGGAACAAGAATAGAAATGTTCGATACTAGAGGTAGTTCTTTGAAAGAAAAAAATTCCCACTTTTCTAAAATTCTGCACTGATTAAACAAACAACCAAAACTCTGTTAGGAATAGTATACATGAATTATGAATAAGGAATGCAATACACTGGAATGGATAAGATTGTTCATTAAGTGCTTGTTTCAAAATGACTGTTGAAATAATAAAAACAATGGCTATAAAGAGCAATAACCATATACTAACAATTAATGATATGGAAGATAATGGAAAAGGTTCCAGTCAAGTAGCAAACTAAAAAACAAACTATCTAAAAATAAGAAATATATAGTCTAGACCAATATAGTGAAAATTAAAATACTTTACTTAAATATGTAAAATAAGACTTTTAATAAATTAGAAAATACATCAGTGGTTCCATGTTTGTACCAAACTTAGCTCACTTAAAAGAGGAAAGGAAGATTTCATAGTCAATTGTGGAGAAAAACTGTTAATAACAAAAATTTGAAAATTGGTTTATTTTATGAATTGGGAATTATGTTTCTGAAATGTATTTTCTCTTTGCTGCTATAGCTATGTCTGCATACAGGCTAAAGCATGAAGCTTATTGTCCAGACATAGGAGAGTAGTATCAAAGATCATAAAATAAAAAAGAAGGAAATATCACCTAGAGCAGTGCTTTTCCAACTTCAATGTGTCTTCACTTAACAATCTTGTTTAAATGCAGGCTCTGGCTCTGTAGGTCTGCGTGGGTTCTGAAACTCTGAATTTCTAAACCATGCCTCAGTGATGCTCATCTGCTTGGCCATGAACTACACCTTGAGCAGCAAGGCCCAGTGCCTTGGTTCTCTAAGCACAGTCCCCAGAACAGCAGCACCCATATCAATGTGGGTGCTTGTTAGTCATGCAGAGGCTCAGGCTCTGCTCCAGACATACTGGATTAGAAACTCTGGGGAATGGGGTCCAGTAATCTGTGCTTTAAGAAGCCCTCCAGGTGATTCTGATGTTCCCTGAGGCTGCAGAGCCATTGACCTGGAGCAACTCCTACCAGACAGGAAGAGAAAATAGAAAGTCATTTTGTGGCTAAGTCTGTGTGCGTGTGTGTATGTGTGTAAGACCTGAGCATTTTACTTCTGTCAAAAGGTACGACTCTCTGAAGGGGAGTGAGTAAGTAATTGCAGACTTATAGGAATACCATATGAGTTTGATAGAAAATTTTCAGTGAAAATCTATCACCTGTCCTTCTTAGAGAATTTCTAAACCTCTCCAGAGAAACCCAACACAGTGCAGGCTGGTAGATGGAAGTCTATGGATTGTTGGGACTGATTTAGCACAATTTAATTCTGCTAGACTATGTAGGTCTCATGGAATATTCTGAAGTTACCAATATGTGTCCCTCTTCTCTCCCATGGAGGTCATGAAGGGAGCCAAGAAAGACAATTAGTGACTTGGGGTAGAAAATGTTGCTTCAGAGAGGAAAAAAGGGACCTTGTAGAAAAAAGGTGGCCCTCCTAAATTAAGACGAGAACCAGAGGGGCAGCCAAACTCAGTTTCTGTTGGGACTGTTACTACAGAGAGAGAGGCATTATCCCTTGAAGTGACTGAGCTCCCACGGAACCATAAAATACTTTGTAGACCTGATCAAAGTTATTCAAACATTTAGGATCAGTCTCCAAGCTCAGAGATGGGGGCCGTGGATAGAGAAGGGCACAAGGAGATAGTTCTTGGTACTGGTTTCCTTTTCTAATTCCTTGAGGTTGAGGATACCGAAGCTTCTTTCTGCAAAATTGTTAACTTGGGAAAGGAAAAAGGTCTGGAAAGAAAACCAAAATGGAGAGAAATAGATGCCATGTGCATGAACTTAGAGTTGAGTGAATATTTACAAAAACGAGATTGTTTCTTAAACAAAATGAGATATAGTTACCTTTAATTGGCAGTTCATCTTTTTTCTCTTTTAGTAGATTTGTGGAATATAGAACAATAAAAAAACTACATTTATTTTTATATATGAGTTTAGAGTGTAAATTTCAACCCCAGTATTTTCATACAAAAAAAAGGTTGTAATAATAACTATGCATCAGTTCATGAAGAACAAAACATGTTTGGGGTTTATTTTTGCCGAATTTTCCATATAAAATTGACATTTCAATTGTGCAGTTTTTGGAACCATAATAAATTTATTTGAAAATTCACTGAGAAGAATAAATGTGGGAGAGAGAATACATAAAGTTTGGTCTCTGAGGTGTGCTATTGTAGGTAAATTTTAGCTTCTAATTCTGTGTGAATCTTGGAGCCAGGTTGTTTGAGTTTGAGTCCCATACATGCTACTTTCTGTATCAGTTTCTACATTACATAAATGGTGATAATAACAGTGCCAAACATGAAGAATTG
Organism: Colobus angolensis palliatus; assembly: GCF_000951035.1. Classification (NCBI taxonomy): domain Eukaryota; kingdom Metazoa; phylum Chordata; class Mammalia; order Primates; family Cercopithecidae; genus Colobus; species Colobus angolensis. The sequence goes on from NW_012111364.1 coordinate 5,990,305, forward strand.
TGTTAAGTATTAAATGAGTTAATACAGTTACTATATTGATACCGAGTAAGGGTTAAGTATTTGTTAGTTGTTGCTATTTTTGTTCTGCTTTCCCCCCAAAACTTTTAACAATAATTGTTTTTATTTTCAGAAAAAAAAGTGTTACAAAAGTGAAGTGAGATGACCAGCAGAGATTCTGATTTAGCATGTGGATTTTAGATATTTATGCCTTGGATGTTCCTATAAAAGATAGTGATGAGTTTCTGTATTTTAATTTTTTTCTTGAAAGGAAATAGAAGGCTGTTGAGATCTGTGTTTCTTTTTCCTCATAAACTGTGTCTGACAATTTTGTGCATACACCATTCTCAGAATCTCATTGGCATCTTCTGTTTCATTTTTGATGATCATTTGAAGGAAATTAATTGTTAAGAACTGTAGCTGCAACTAGTTAATATGAATGAAACACCTGGCAGAAAACAATCTGAGCATTTCAGTGACTTTGAGGTGATTTGGTGGCTTACCTTTTCACTATCTTTCAATCATAATTAAAGATTAAAGCCTTATGTAATTGAAAGAATTTGGCTTTGACTGTAGTTCCAATAATGCATGGAGGTTAAAAAAAAGTGTAGTTGGCAACTTGAGATAGTATGGAGTTTGCATTTGTCATTCAAAACAGATAATCTTATAGACTCCTTCTCTTGTCAGGGACAGGAAATAGACTTCTGATGCTATCTAACATTGATTGAACTGCAACAGAACTGATGGGGCAAGATTTGAAGGGTACTGCTTTAAACAAGCTTGAAGTATTCTTTTTATATGGTTTAATAATGCAAGAATGAGAAATAAAACAGTTATGAAAGGAGGGGTTTCATTGACTTCTTTAAAGGCAACTCTCACCTACTAAAACCACGGATTATTTAAGGTTATTTGGAAGTGTTTTTTATCTAGAGGTGTGGTGAAGAGATAATGTGAAGATTGGAAGACCTGCTTTTTTTCCTCTCCCTGAGTCAATTTGCATCTAATCTGTGCAGTCCGTGGAACATGATGGCTCTATGCTGTTCTTACCTCCTTATTGATATTTTACTCATAATGGATCTAATAATAGTTTTAACTCAAGAAAAATAGACCATAGGAAAATAACAGTAATTCAGCCTTAGGGAAAAATTCTTTAAATTATTCAGATATAAAAATATTTATTTTAACATTGAAAGAATGAGAGAAGCTAATACAAAGAACTCTAATTGAAGTAATATTTCTAGATAACTTCCTATACAAATAGAAGAATAAATAAACTCCAGAATTCAATTGCTTTTGGCTTAGTGTTGAATGGAATCCTACAGTCTCTTTCCTTAAATAAGTGACCTGATTAGATTTCACATATAATTAAGTGGCAGCTTTAAGGACAGTGTTTCACAAATACAATTTTAGTACAACAAATGTTCATCAAAAATAGCACCAAATTTTATTACTAAGAACATTTTAAACTTTTATAATTGTTCTTTTTTACATTCCTTAAGGACCATGGGATGAGGATCTGTTATTTTTGTTTATAGCAGAAATATTTTTATATTCATTCAAGAATATGTATATTACTCTGTCAAAAATAATTTCTTATCAGTAGAAAGAACAACTAAATTGATGTGCAATAAAAACCTACTAGTGTGGAATATAGTCATTATTTTTAGATTTCTGAAAGTGTTATTTTGAGTGCTTTTAGTATGTAATACAAACGGTATAATTTTTAAAAAGACTTTATATAAAGCCCCGTGTTGCTCCCAATCTGTTTACCTGCCACTGTCAACCTTCAAACACTTGTCAACAGGGGATGCCATAGCCCCAGGGGGCAGGTGGAGAAATCATGGTCAAATTAAAAACAACGTTCCCATTGCGTAATAATGCAGGGTCCTAAAACAAGTAATGGCATCTTTATTAGAAAATTTGTATTTTTTCATCATGGATTAGTTTTAATATTTTACAAATATTTCACTTAAACACTATTTATCTTGATTACTGCCATTTTTGATGCCCTCTTAAATTTTGTCCCTGAAAGAATGCCTCATCCACCTCACTCTAACCCAGGCCCTGCTACACATCCTTCTGAGGATGTTTTTATTTATTTTATGGTGTGAATCTAAGGCTATTCATTTTATTTTCTGTACTTCATTTTTATTTTGTAAAATAAACAAAAACTTTTTCAGCATGATCTTAAGAAATAAAAATACAGATTTAAGAATAAGTTAAATATTGATTTTCTATTAATAAATGTTTTACAAAATGTTTCTGGGCATTCACCATCTGGCATTGGAGCTATGGTAATATCACTGATTACATGAAAACCAGAAGACCAATACCTGCTGAAGAAGCATTGGCATCTACTTCCAAAGTGAATGGTTTCTTTTAGGAGATGCCAAAAGCTATGATTTAACCCCAAGCAAGCAGCTGCAGAAAGTGTATCTACATGTTACTCTTTGAAGCATGCATTGTACTTAGACCTAAGAGTCTTCTTTTGAATTAATTTTGCTCTTTTTCAAATTCAAGTTTTCTTGTGCATATTTGAAAACTAAAATGAAAACTGTTACTGTATTGGTCCTATTAGCAGAACTTCAGATATAGTTAAATGATGCCAATTTTATATCTGTGTTTTTAGATACTTCAATGGAAAATTAGTCAACTACCCTAATGAAACCTTCTTTTCCCTATTCAATGCATAGAGCCAAAATAAAGACTTTAGAAATATTGTTAAAGGAAAATATCTGGTATTATTGTGAATGCTCTTAAAATCCATTTAAAAAAGGGCTACATACATTAAAGATTAAATAATTTTTTGGAGTAAAATTATAAATACCAAGTTTGGAGCACAACATCATGGTAAATGCAATGTTTCTTAATAAATTAGAAGCTTATGATGTGGCTATGTAACCTGAAATGGTGTGGTGCCACAGAATTCATAATTGCATTTGAATATTTGATATACAGTAAAATTTACCCATTTTAATGTAGTTCTGAAAGTTTGGAGAAACTTACAGCCATGTAGCCATGAAGAATTTTTAATTGTCAGTATAATAGCTGAAAATGAATAAATTGACCCTCTTTGATGCTTACAAAAGGAATACGTGACTAACACATAAAGCATAGAAAACCCCAAGGAAAACATAAAAAATAACTCATAACTCTCTCTCTCTCTCTCTCTCTCTCTATATATATATATATATGTATGTATGTATATATCCCCAAGATATCCACTGTTAATAATTTGGTGTCTGTACCTCCAAGTTTTTTTTTAATGTGCATTTTATAGTTTACCAAATAGTACTGTAATGTACCTGCTGTTCTATGGGGTTTGCACAAGAGGCTTTTTTTTTTTTTCAACTTTTATATTTAGGGGGTACATGTATAGGTTTGTTATAAGGGTATATCACATGATGCTGAGGTCTGGGCTATGGATGATCCCATCACCCATATACTGAGTATAGCACTCAATAGGTGGTTCTTCAGCACTTTCCCCCCTCTCTCCCTCCCCCTTCTAGTAGTTCCCAGTTTCTACTGTTGTCATGTATATGTCTATGAGTACCAAATGTTTAGCTCCCACTTATAAGTGAGGACATGTGTCTGGTGTTCTGTTTCTGCATTAAGTTGCTTAGGATAATGGCCTTCAGTTGGATTCATTTTGCTGCAAAGAGCATAATTTTGGGTTTTTTAATGGCTGTATAGTATTCCAAAGTGTATAAGTACAGCATTTTCTTCATCCAAACCACCATTGATGGGCACCTGGATTGATTCTATGTCTCCAGTATTGGGAATAGTGCCGTGGTGAACATGTGAGTGCATGTATCTTTTCGGTAGATTTGTTTTCTTTTGAATATATACCAAGTAATGAGATTGCTGGGCTGAGTGGTAGTTCTGTTATAAGTTCTTGGAGAAATCTCCAAACTGCTTTCCACAGTGGCTGAACTAACTCACATTTCCGTCAATAGTGTCTAAGCATTCCCTCTTCTCCACACTCTTGCCGGTAGCTGTTTTTTTAACTTGTTAACAGCCATTCTGACTGGTGTGAGATAATATCCATTGTGGTTTTGATTTGTGTTTCTCTGATGATTAGTGATGTGGAGCATTTTTTTAATGTTTGTTGGCTGCTTGTATGTAGTTTTTTCACAAAATATTTTGATAACTTTCCTTGCACATAAATTTTACTCTTTAACATTACTTTTAATGGCAAAAGCTGCAATTACTTTTGCACCAACCTATAAAAAAAATGCTGTATAACATTTCCCACTATGTCAGGATTGTAGTTTATCTAGTCCCTTCCCTATTGTTGGAGAATTGCATTGTTTCTAATATTTTCCTATCAAAATCTGTACCGGTTGCACACACATCTTGGTGTCTATTTTCTTATGATATATTTAAAGAAACAAAATATTTTGGCTAAAGCATGTACACACAATGGTTAAGTATTTTATACTTCCTTTGAAAATGTGTTCTAATTAAAAAATGTTTACTATTATAATTCTGAAGGAAGATGGTGAGTAGGGGCTGGCTGGGGGGGGGGCACAACACAAACAAAACAAAACAAAAACAAAAAAACTTTCCCCAACCTAAGTAGAAAGGGAAATGTCAAATTGAAGTTTTGTTTTGTTTTGTTTTTTCTTTTTCAGGTTAAAATCTGAAAAAGATAACTGATAGGGCTATAGTTAAAAATCAGTTAAAGGCTTTATCACAGTGGTTTTCAACCAGGAATGATTTTTCTCTCTCCCAGTGCCCTCAGCCTCAGTCCTGGGACATGTAGAAATAACTGGAGGAGTTTTGGTTGTCATGAAAAGGAGGGCAGTTGAGGCGAGGGATGCCACCAAACATTTTATACAGCATAGGACACTCTACCTCCTTTCTTTCCACCCCCATCCGGCCAAATATTCTCCTAACCACTGCCCTCCTTGCCTCAAAAAAATAAATAAATAAATAAATAAATAAGTTAAAAGAAATGTCACAAAACTATCTGGCCCCAAATGTTAATGTGTACTATTGAAGCTGAGAAACATACTTTATCAGAAACTGAATGAAAGATGAGAAAAATAAAAACAGGAAAAATGTTATCAAATCTTTCTTAGAGGGAAAGTATCTCAAAGGCCATAGGTACGGAAGCTTCAAGTGCGGACATAAACAATTAGAAACTGAATTGATGTATAAGCAAACAGGTGGAAGTTCTGATCCCTAATCAGGAACCATTATTTGTTTAAATAGAGATAGTTCATAACAATATTTTAGAAAGAAATAAACAGTAGTATTTACTTTCAGTGGTTAGCTCACCTAACATTTCAGTGTTAGTATGTTCGTTTTGTTAGTATGTTTGTTTAAAAATGTTAGTATGTTTTATTAATATATATTAATATAAAACACCCAGTGTTTTATATCTATATGATTATTTTATAGAAAACTTACAAATTCAAATGTAAAAGCATGGAGTACATACTGTTTTAATCATTAATTTCTAAATGACTGATTTGTGTGTCAAAATCAGCTCTTTGTAGCCATTGATATTTCAGATAGAGTGACTAGGTACTTTTAGCCAGCTGGTGGGGGCTATGCCCTGAAAATCTATCTTATTTCAGTGATGATAGCATTACATAAAGGGTGAGGCCATAGAAGAATGCTTTATGAGGATGTTATAAATCATATGTGTGTCTTGGCAGGGTTTCATCAGTAGCCTTGGGCCAGGGATTTCTGACACTTTATGAAATAAGAAATATTTTTAATTCTCTTGTCATGATACCATCTATTATATGAAGTAAACAAAAAACGTGTCATATGCTCAGATAAATCATTCTTACAAATAATAGATGACCGATATTCTCAATGTAAGTTAAACTTTCGTTGTTTCTTCAGCAAGGAGAAGCATGATAATTACTATTTTCATCTTAAAGGTGGGAAATAGAGATAAAAGACTAAACAAGTAGAAGTCTTTATTATTGCTTATTTTATGTTGTCTTTTATAAGTAAGTCAGACTTGTAGTCTATAGATGGGTAGGTATATTGGGGTATGAAGTTGGAGATGTTTAGAGAACATATTTATGATGTTCTTTTGTCTCATTGCACTTTAGCAGAAATCACCTATAGAACTAGTTGCATAAGATCAGCATAGATTAGCAGAGCCTTCTTATAAATTAAATACTGATAATCAGTGGGAGGGGACTGCTGTCCTGACTCACCAAATATAGCTCCCAGTTGGTGCAAAATTGTGTCTTTGATCATCTCTCCTTAAATTGTATCCTGATACCTTGATGATGTACAGCAGATGATATGGATGAATACTCTACCTAGATGGGAAATAGGGAGACTGATCTTCTTCTCATATTGATTATATTAATGGATTAGAATTGGCCAGGAGAAGAAAACATTTCCATTGTTTAATTATTGTGGGAATGAATAAGTCAGCATCAACCAAGTCTGTCAATGCAAAGTATTCTAACTGTCTAGGGTGGACATTTTCAAAATTCAAATAGACAATATTAAATAATTCCATTATTTAGATCAATTTGTTTAATTACAGTAAAATGAATTTTGTAGGCAGGCCGTTTGGAAAGCAGTGCTGTTTAAAGCATTCAGAACAATAAGAATAATGCCGAAGATTCTTCTTTTATCAAAAGAAAACTATTTACAGTTGCTTTAAATTTTTACATGTGAAATAATCTCTGCTGTGCTCTGTAGTGTTAAAATGGAATCTTAGTCAATATTTAGTTCAGGAACTTTTAATCAAATAGAACATTTGGTCTCTATAGTATTAATGATACTATTAATACAGAAATAGTGATTCTGTATATTTACATGGCTCCAAAATTACTAATGAGAACTTAACCTATTTTAATGTATTAATTTTTCAAGTGGAATAAGAAGTTCTCTTAAAATAAATAAAAGCAAAAATAACTTGTTCAAATAATATACCAAGCTCTTTACCTTAATGACTTTTTCAGAAATTTCAAGAACATTTTCCCAAATCTTAATGAAAGAGGAATAATTTTTTTTTATTATTATACTTTAAGTTCTAAGGTACATGTGCACAACGTGCAGGTTTGTTACATAGGTATGCATGTGCCATATTGGTTTGCTGCACCCATTAACTTGTCATTTACATTAGGTATTTCCTCCTAATGCTATCCCTCCCCCGCCCCCCCACCCCATGACAGGCCCTGGTGTGTGATGTTCCCCACCCTGTGTCCAAGTGTTCTCATTGTTCAAATCCCACCTATGAGTGAGAACATGCGGTGTTT
>NW_012111364.1:5998126-6083873 GCF_000951035.1 Colobus angolensis palliatus
CGCGGGAAGGTTTGGCGCGCGCGGGAAGAGTTTGGCGCGGGCGCAGGAACAATTTATAATAAAGAACCCGGAAATGTGCCATTTTGTCTCCGCTTTGCGGAGATCAAGCAACAGAGGTCGGCTAACTCCGCGCCTTATGGCTCCGGACATGATACTGTGAATAGTGCTGCAATAAACATAGGTGTACATGTGTCTTTTTAATAGAATAGTTCGTAATCCTTTGGGTATATATATCCAGTAATGTGATTGCTGGATCAAATGGTATTTCTAGTTCTAGATTCTTGAGGAATCACCACACTGTCTTCCACAATGGTTGAACTAATTGAAAAGAACAGATTTTTAATGACATAGGTAACATTTCTCTTTTCTACCATATCTTGAAAATTTATTATATTTTCAGTTTTGGAAGTTCAATAATGATACAAATATTAAATAATACAGAGCTTATAGTAAATGTAATATCTTGTGAAAAGATATATTCATATATATATAGTTATCACATATGTTAAAATGAATGCATATTTTAAAAGCAATGAATATTTTGTCTTTTTTATTCAGTTAGCCAGAGGCTACTCAATAGTTCGTTAAAAAAGTGTAATGGAAGATCTCCTTTTATATTTCAAAACTACTTCAAAGTAATGAACAAAATGTTTTCTCTCTCTTGTTTCATATTTTCCTGAAAAATTAGTACCTGGGGTGACATAATATATGTAGAAACCTGACCTACATTATTTAATAATCCAATATTTCTCCCAAGAAGGGAACTTTCGCTAACAAAGTAAATATTGATATCAATATTAAAAGCCAGAAAATACTAAAGTTTCCTTTGTATAAAGATCCTGCAGTATTTGGTAGTATACTTAGCAACCCCCAGTTGTTGATGGTAATTTGATATTAAAAATAGTCATGTAGGTTAGCATTAGCTCTACACTGTATTTAAAGTGTGGGTTCTGTCCACTCTAATGTATAAAAGATGTCATCTGTTTCACTCTTGTCCTCATAAAGAAGATGTAGTTAAAAGATATATTTAGTGTCTCTCTATTGTTCGACACTTGTGTCATTTTGTCCGTGCAGAAGTGCTTAGATACTAGATACTAGAAGATACTAGAAAGTAAAAAAAAAAAAAACCCAAAAAAACCCTTACGACAAGTGACTTTTTGGCATTTATATAGAGACTGACTTTTAAATGAATGACTGACAGTGTAGAATTGAACCTAATAAAGCCACATGATTATGCTAATGTTTAAAAGCCATCGAAATGATCTTAGATTAAATGTTGATACTTTAAGTGTAACACTTTTTAAGTAATAAAAAGTTAAGAAAGAAAATGACACGGAATACTTTTAGATGTTTTAACAGGATGCTTAATGAAATAGAAGATAATTTGCGAGAAAATTGGAAGATTCTTCAATGTAATCTGATAACAGCATTGAAACTTTCTCAGCTTTACTTTAAAAGTGTGGAGGACACATAAGATGACCTTTCGGAACATAACTTTTTATTTTTACTTATTTTTTTAATGGTGAGGAAAGAGTGGTAATCTTCCAGCAAAGCTGACCTTCTAAAGTGAATTCAAATTCTTAGCATGCTTTATTTTAGTGCAATGCAGCACAGCTCAGTAGAGCAAGTCAGATGAAAAGTTGGAGGATCAGAAGTTCGATTCCAGACCCTGTAACTAAATTGCTATATAATCTTGGGGGTTGGGAATAACATTCTGGAAACCTGATTGCATTCTCAAACTGGCTATGAAAGATAAACTTCTGACATCAATGAAGATGACCTATTAAAAGAATTTTAGTTTTTGAAAATGTTAAGATGTTGATATGCAAAATAAGTACACTTTATTTTGAAAACTTTTGAAATCAGTGTGCACAGTTTCCACAAAGTCATGAATATTAGTTACAAAATATATATGCTTGTGATGAGTATACAATTAAAAGATAATGGTGCCTGTATTCCTTATATTGTTTAAAAGTTCAGATTTGAAATGTTGCTGTCATGAGCTTTAATCCTAGCATTGTTTCTGTGCTTTTAATAACATGGCTTAATCTCTAGTCTCACATCAAGATCATGACTACGGCAGTTCCTAGTCTCAGAGAAGTAATGTAAGTCTTAATTAATGTTTGTAAAACTATCTAGGAGCCATGAATGAGAAGAGTTATGAACAGTAGAGCTGAAGTTGTTATTGTAAGAGGTGACTGCATGTTGCCTTGCATTACACTAATGTGACAACAATAGGTATTATTCCATTATTAATAATAGGTGTAACAGGGCTGCTATTCAACATGATTAGCATGTTTAAAATTTTTATGTTAATGAATTCACAGATAATAAATGCTGCCAGTGGCTGCGTCTATGTGCAAAGGAACCAAGCTATTACATGGTCTTTCTCTACTGTAACTCTTTCCTGAATCAGTGCATTACAATTATTAATGGAGCAAAATAATCAGAATATTTCCTGTTTGGAAATTTGTGGCTCTATGTAGACACAATTGGCCTGTCAGTTTAAACCATGTTTAGAATGCTCTTGTGTCAATACTAGTGTACTCTTTTGGCTGTAAGACTGTGATATGGCTATAAATGTACAGGGATACTGTGGGAAAATTGAGGGTTTGTTCCATACCACTGCAATAAATTGAGTATCACAATCAAGTGAATTACACAAATTGTTTGTTTTCCAGTGCATATAGAAGTAATGTTTGTATTATATTGTAGACTATTTAATGTGCAAGACCATTATCTCTAAAAACAACGTAGATACCTTAATTTAAAAATGCTTTGTTGCTTAAAAAATGCTAATGATAATCTGAGCCTTCAATGAGTTGTAATCTGTTTGCCTCAATGTGGATGGCTGCTGACTGATCAGGGCAGTAGTTGCTGAAGTTTGCAGTGGTTGTGGCAGTTTCTTCAAATAAGACAATGAAGTTTGCCACGTCAGTTGACTCTTCACAAAAAATCCTCCCAAACTCCTGTTAATGTTGCTATTTTGCCCTCCCCCTATGAATCCTGAATGTTCTTAATGCCACCTAGAAGATGGCATTTCCAGAAACTTTTCAATTTACTTTGCCAAGGTCTATCAGAGGCATCACTATATGACAGCCATTGCCTTACAAAATATATTTTTTAAATAATAAGACTGGGAATTTGAAATTACTCCTTGATCCATGGGCTGCAGAATGGATATTTTGTTAATAGGCATGAAAACAACATGAATCTCCTTGTACATCTCCATCAGAGCTCTTGGATGGCCAGGTCAGTGAGCAGTAATACTTTGTAAAGGAATCTTTCTTTTGAAGCAATGGATCTCAACAAGTGGGCTTAAAATATGTTGTAATCCGTCTTGTAAAAAGATATTCTGTCATCCAGGCTTTGTTGTTCCAGTTACAGAGCTCAGGCAGAGTAGATTTAGCACAATTCTTAAGAGCCTTACTATTTACAGAATGGTAAATAAGCATTGACTTCAATTTAAGTTACCAGCTACATTAGCCCATAACAAGAGAGGCAGCCTGTCCTTTGAAGCTTTGAAGCCAGGAGTTGACTTCTCTCTAGCCATGAAAGTCCTACATGACATATTTTTTCCAACATGAGGCTGTTTTGTCTATGCTGGAAATCTGTTTTCAGTGTAACCACTTTTATCAGCTAGCTAGATCTCCTGGATAACTTGTAGCTTCTGCATCAGCGCTTGTTGTTCCACCTTGCACTTTTATGTTATAGAGAGGGCTTCTATTCTTAAACCTAATGAACCATCCTCTGCTAGCTTCCCACTTTTCTTTTGCAGCTTGCTTACATCTGTCAGCCTTCATAGAGTTGAAGAGAGTTAGGGACCTGCTGTTAATTAGGTTTTGGCTTAAGAAAATGTTACGGCTGATTTGATCTTCTTTCCAGACCCCTGAAACTTTCTTCGTATCAGCAATAAGGCTATTTTCATTTCTTACCATTCATGTGTTCGCTGGAGTAGCATTATTAATTTTTATTAACTTTTTCTGTGCATTAATCACTTGGTTGTTTGTTGCAAGAGGCCTAGCTGTCAGCCTACGTCAGCTTTCGACATCTCTGTCTCACTGAACTTAATCATTTCTAGCTTTTGACTTAAATTTAAGTGAGAGACATGTGACTCTTCTTTCACTTGAACACTTAGAAGCTATTATAGAATTATTAACTGACCTAATTTCAATATTCTTGTGTCTCAGGGAATAGGGAAGACTGAGGAGAGGGAGAGAGATGGGGAACAGCCGGTAGGTGGAATAGTCAGAGTATACTCAACACTTACCAATTAAGTTTGCCATCTTATATGAACACAGTTTGAAGTACCCCAAAATCATTACAATAGTAACATCAAAGATCATCGATCATAGATCATCGTAACATATATAATAATGAAAAAATTTGAAATATGAGAATTACTAAAATGTAATACAGACATACTAAGTTAGCACATGCTCTTGAAAAAATTGTGTTGATAGACTTGCCCAATGCATGGTTGCCACGAACCTTCGATTTGTAAAAAGTACAGTATCTGCACACTACAGTAAAAAGAAGCACATTTAAATGAAGTATGCCTGTATAGCCTCCTTTCCAAATAGTTATACTTTTTCTGGTAGCTTCCAAAAGGATCAGAGTTGTCTCCATAAACCTTAGTTTTGCCCACCATAAAGTATTCTTTATGATTTTAAGGATTTTATAAAGCTCAAGTTTAACAATGCATGTGAATTGTAAGTCATGACACAAAAATGAACTATTCATTATATTAGATGGAAAGGCTAATAGGATTTCAAACTATACCCAGAATCTGACCACTTTTCACCAGCTCTACTGTTGCTATCCTGGCCTATATCACCATAGTCATCTTCTAGATGTCTGAAATTGACTCCAAAGTGATATTCTAGCTTCTACCCTTACCCAGTCACAGTCTTAGCACTGTAGCCAGTGATTTTTAAAATCAGTTATGTTACACCACACCATTTGAAATGATACCAAAGTTCTTGGATATTCATTTTTCCCCCATTCCTTTCTGTCTTTGCATTTCACTTTTGGAAATTTCTGTTGACCTATCTTCAAGCTCACTGACTCCTTGTTCAGTTCTGTCCAGTCTATGAATGAGCCCATAAAAGGTAGACTTAGTTTCAGTTTATGGCTCCTGTGGCTTCTGTTTCAGGTAATACCTCAGCTTAGAATCTCTCTGGATTCACCAGTGTCTCTGGATTCACAGTGGCAGTTGACCCTGTAATCTTGTTATTCTGAAGGATTCAGGAAAAGTTCTGATTTTATTTTGTTCAGCTTTCCTTGTTGTAAACAGGAGAATGACAATTTCTAAGCTCTTTGCATATCAGAGCTAAAATCAGAAGTCCAGAGTGATTCATTTAAATTTTAATAAAATTATGTTTCCAGTAATGACCCTCAATTTACTCCAAGAAAAAGCTAAAGTTCTACAATAAGCTACAGGGTCTTACATAATTTGGTTCTGCTGACATTCAATCCCAATACCTACTGTGTTGCCCAATTTTTCTTTTCTTTTCTGTAATACTCACTTATCACCCTTTAACCAATTGAACAATGTATTTCTTTATCATGTCAGTTGTTTATACTGTTTCCATGATTGGAATGCATGAGCTTCATGAAGCAGGGTTGTCTGGTTTCTTTCTAGATCACACTAAGGGTCTAGAACAGAGTTTGGAACACAGTACAAAGTCAATCTTTGTTGAATCAGTAAATTTATTATATCTTAAACAGCCTCATAAATCAGACACATATACCAGGTGAATTAGATGATTGGTCTCAATTTCTGAATGATTTTTCACTTCCTTCTAAGATGCTTAAGTGAGGATGCACATAAGAATGAGCTGGGAATCTTTTTTGATAGCCACATACCCCATTTTCAGGGATTCTAATTTCATGGTTTCAGCTTAGGCCCCAGCAGGTTTCCAAGGAAATAAAAACAAGCAATAAACAAAAACCTTCCATATTAGTGGGAGATATAAATCCATTACCATGGTTTTTATGAGGAGAGGTTATTCCCCCTAAATACTTTTTTTTCTTTTGAGACGGAGTTTCAGTCTGTCGCTAGGCTGCAGTTCAGTGGTGTGATCTTGGCTTACTGCAACCTCCGCCTCTCAGGTTCAAGCAATTCTCCTGCCTCAGCCTCCTGAGTAGCTGGGATTACAGGCGCCCGCCACCATGCCAGGGTAATTTTTTTGTATTTTTAGTAGAGACGGGGTTTCACTGTGCTGGCCAGGATGGTCTTGATCTGTTGACCTCATGATCCTCCTGCCTCGGCCTCCCAAAGTGCCGGGATTGCAGGCATGAGCCACCGTGCCCGGCCCCCTCTAAATACTTTTAACCTCGTACATACTCTTTCCTCTCCTAAGAGAAGTAGAGAGAGTTACTTCACTGGTGAGCTGAGTAGAGTCTCAATCTCTTCTCCACCTCACCCCTCCTCTTTGGGGTTTGATTTCTGTTCTGCTCTGGTCTGCTCTGTGCCTGATAGACATCTCAAAGCAAAAAGCCCTGGAAGCCTCATTTCTACCTGAGTGGTTAGGGAGCCCATTGTTAATACACAATTAGGCCACTTACTTCAATCTGGACTTTGTCTGTCCTAAAGGTACTTTTCTCCTTTCTCTTTCAAGTTGGTTCAGAACTTTGATAAGGGGAAAGTGTTGATCTCTTGAAAACCCAGCCCTACCCAGCTGTTTCTAATGTGTTACAACCACAGTGTGATTTGAAGAGCAGCATCTAAGTCCAAAGATTCACTGTGTATTTGCAGTCAGTCTTTCTAGAGTGAGCATGAAGTAAGTGAAGTAGTAAATTTAAAGTGTTTATCATCTTCATTAATTGTAAATATTTTAGCTAAGGAAGCATATATAAATTGAGTTAAAATTCAGAAATTTTAGAAAATATGTGTGTTTAATTGTACATAAATATGCACTTTGATAGATTTGTTACATTTTGTCTGTTTAGGTTTATTAGTTAGAAAGAATCACCTCTTTCACACAATAATATGCAATTGAAGTAGATATTTGCTAATTTCATTTTACATTGTATATAACTTAGATTTGCTCCCCCCATTTTAAACATGAGACCACTGTTTAATTTTTGCTGTTCAGTGGGTCTCCTGCATTGTTTTTGCCTCTCATCTGCCATCTTTCAAAAACTTCTTTTTATCCTTGGTGTTTTGAAACTTCTTGATGATGTCTTGGGGAAGAGTGGTTAAAATTCATTTTACTTCACCCTCTTGTAACCTTTCAATATGATGTTTCACATATCCCTTTGCTTATGAAAATGTCCTTGCATTTTTTTTTTTTGATAAGTTTCTTCACTACTTTTTCTGTTTTTGGAACTCATGTTAATTGAATGAATCTGGGTTGATCTTTGGATCTACACTTTAGGAGATGTCCCTGATTTTATGTTCCAGGTTTTCCATTGAAATGTTTTATTTCAGGAGTCACATTTTTTTTTAGATTACTATGTTCTTTAAAGCAACAACAACAACAAAATGAGTCAAATTTGTTTAAAGACAGACATTGAGAAGTATAGGGAATAGGGGCAAGAAGGAAATAGAAATACCTACTGATTTTGCTAATGTCTGCAAACAAGACCATATGTTTTATCCCATAGACAATCACTTACACGTAATAAATCACAAATGCAACCTCTCCTGCAAGATCTATCACTCTACTTTGAGATAGCAGAGAAATAAGACCAGAATTTGGGGCAGGAGGCTTTTATTTTTTGGAGAAATAGGGACAGATCCGCTCAGGATTAGATATTGCTATTAGATATTGCTACTCTGTTAATAACACTGTATCTATGTAAAATCTTACAAATTTTTCTGTACATGAGATTAATGAAGGCTTAGTTAATGTTTTTCCAAATACACAGTTATCCATTCCCTGTGCTTCTCCTGTTATTTTTTGGATCAGTGTGCCCTTCTGCTTGTAAGCTTCTACTGACATTTTTTTCAGAGTTAAATTTCTTTAGAGCCTAATTCTGGGACCTGCGTATTCCACTAGTATACTATGTACAATGGGACAACATTCACCCCCAGTGTTAGATTTGCAATGCTGAGTAAACTCACAGGCCACTGTCACCATGTAGCCATCAAGCATGCATAACTGCAGCTGCCCTGACTCCACACTTTCATCCACTACTCATTAGGATTCACTTATTACTAAGGTTTGAGTTATCTTCTTGGTCCCACTGTCATTGAAGTACCTCTTATCGGTATCTATATCTGGAAGATATTAATAAGTATGGGGCTTTGTGAAGATGTGGTGGCTGGTTTCAGTTTTATTGAAGAAAAGTTGGAGAAGATGAGGGTTGAGGCTCAAGCTGGTTTATAATCTTCAGTTTTGGATCTGAGCTCATAGAATTTAGGGAAACCCCATTTTAGTTTGAAACTATGAGGACTTAGGCCAAAGACAGAATGGTCTGTCTTCCCACGGTAAGTGGAGACTGTCTCAGAGAAGAGTTGATCTCAGCAGCTGGTCCAGTTGTGTGTCCTTCCCTGCACCCTTCCAGCTTGACTTCCCCAGTAATTACATTTTAAATTTTCTTATCAAAGAACAATTATCTACTTGTTCCTTTTTCATAGCTACTAATTCTTGTTTTATGGATGCAATATCTTTTTACATTTATCTGAGTAAACACATCTCTATTACTTTTGTTTCCTGAATTGTTACTTTGCTCTGGGATCAGTTTTTCTTTTTGTGAATGGTGGCACTCAGCTGTCCAACTGTGTTTTAAAATGAGCCATTAGAAAAGCAGTGCAAGAGTTCTATGTAGCTTTGTGAGTTTGTCAACTGGCAAATTTAGCTTTAGGGTGATTCATTGGGAAGGGAGCTTGTCATTTTCATGGGGTTAGCCAAAATGCCAGATTGTGGAAGGGTTTACTGTGGAACATTGACATTCACACTGCTTGCTTTCACTCTCCCTTAGACAGTTAATTTGATTCCTTTAAAAAGTAAATTTTCCAGTCCCCTTTTTAATATCTGACTACCACTTATTCTCTGATTAGGAAAGATTTCAGGGTGATAAATGGTTTAGTATATAACACTTCAGCTAACACTGTCATTAGCTTTACTTCTGACTCTTTCCTTCACAATATCTCCCAGAGATTCTCTGAGATTCTGCTCAGTAGTTCAGCTGCTTCCCTCCTCATAGATACTACATTGTAGCTTTCTTCATGCTGCTTCCTTACTCAGTATTTTTCCATCAGAAATATGCTGTGCTGTTTGAAAAATAACTTCAATGGTGTAATTTAATGGTGTCTTGGGAAAGATATATTATTACATAGTTTTTCTTACAACCACATAAATTTGGTGCTTTTCAATTATCTTCTTGGGTCAAAAATGTTCACTTGATTGTCTAGTGTTTGCTGAGGATTAAGATCCTTTCATAGGGCAGTAGTGGAAGGAAAGAGAGGCCGATGATTATCAATTATTGAATATCTTCTCTATTCTATGTATTTTATTGGTGTGGGGAATATATAGCCAGACTTAGTATTATATCTTAACTTTCCATATCAGTTAACTGAAGTTTTGAGAGATTAGCCACCTTGGTAATTTCATATACTAACAGGTTATACGAGGATTCACACCTTAACTTAAAAACTTGTTGGTCTTCCCACTACTCATTGATGTCTTCACATTTTGCATTATCTATGAGTCTAGATTGACTTTATACTGGTTTGGTTTATTGTGTGTATAATTGCAACATACTTCCTTCAAAACACGAGTTCAAAGATTTCTATAGCAAACGAATGCAGTAAAGATAAAACCATTTTAGAAATGAATGAATATAAAATATCACCAAAAAACTTAAAAGCATAGACAATTTTAATATTAGACATCATATCAATTTTCTAGAATGCTTTGCAATAGTATGAGCAAGCTATTTTTCTCTTAATAGCTATGTTAATATTGCTATTTCCAATTTAAAAATGAAATTGAGTCATCACCCTATACCTCATGTTCTCCTAACTCTCTTCATAAATTAAATTCAGCAAATTTCTTTGCTAGTTTGTTGTCTTTTTCCAGTGTTTTCAGGAGTTCTGGGCCATAACTGCATTTTCTTTAGCCTCAACTCCTCTATCTTGCTCCATGAAAATCAGGTAATTTTATGAGACAGTGCCTTCGTTTTTATGAAAGTGACACAATACTGACATGCAAATCAAAAAAGAAAGGTGTGATGCAGCACATGCCCTGACCTCTGTGTCTTTTCTCCATTCAAATTCCACTTTGAGTTAACTCTAAGTGGGTTTTAAGCATTCTTTCATTATACCCAGGGCTGTAGAAAAGTAAAATTATTGAAATTTGAAAGCCCCATCTCAGGGTGACCATAAGCTATTTGATCATATTGTTAATATAAAGTATTTTTATTAAATCTTGGAACAATTTAAAATAGTTTTATGCTAATTTGCTCAGTAGTTTTGAACAATGAAGTCATAAGACTTTACCTTGTTTTCTAGTATTACTTAACTAGATTTGTCATGGCTAGATTTTTTTTTTCCTGAGGTTTCCTCAGAGATCTTAGCATTTTCTCTCAATATTTAATACTTTTTCACCAATGTAAATAGTGAAACACTTGAAGAGCTCATTAAGTTTTAAGTTCTCTTAAAAGCAATACAAATCAGTGCAATTATCACTTCTATTTAATAATCCTCTTTGCTTCTCCTCCCTGTGTCAATGCTAGATCTAAAATTTACTGTCTAATTAGTATTAAATATGTTACACAGGCACTTCCACAAGAGAGCAAAGTGTAATTTCACCAGCTAGGCTAAAATACAATAAAATATGAGATTTTATTAGCTATTATTTGAAGGGTTGTAGCGCAACTCAATTTCCTTCAAATTTTTAGAAAATATTTTAGTGGGGAAGGATGTTAGGGAACCAGTTGACCCTCCACTCAATACAATCATTCATTTTTCAACATCCTTGCTAGTTGACATCTAGCCTTTGCTTGACTATTTATGGTGTTTATTGCCTTTCCCTGGACATGGGCTTTTCCATTATGGGCAACTCTCATGGTTAGAAAAGTCATAAGCTAAATCTGCCTCTCTATCACTGCTTTCTGTTAATATAAGCTTTCATTCTATGCCATGAAGCCACATCAAATGTTTCATCACATTCTATACCACGAAGCCACATCAAATGTTTGTTTTATCGTACTTTATTACATATGACAATTATTCATGATAGTATAAAGACAAATACATGTGTGGTTACTTGAAGGAAAATGAAGAGAGTCTAGTAAGGTTTTGGAACAGGAAGCAAAGGTAGAAACTTCATCATTTTCTCCCAATGAAGTATCAGAGAAGAAAGAATATTTGATTGTGAGCTAGTTTAAATATAATTCCAGAGGATATATTTCTGAACTATTTAGGCTAATGAAGGTAGAGGAGAGGATTCTGCCACTGAGATAACATATGCTAATGAAGAAAATAAAGAAAACAGACCAAGATTGGGAATGTTAATTATGGGCATTGCTCATCAGACCAGAGTTTACCATAAATTCATGAAATCCTTCCAGGGAACAGAGCCAAATAAAATGGAATAAATTAGACAGATGTAATATCTAGTAATTTAGAATTTTTCTTATTAGTTTTTTATTACATGTGTCAAATTTACATTTCATAATGAATTAACAAATTTTAAATTTTAAATGATTAGAAGAATGTTTATTAAACCAGCAATAGAATCCTGTTTATGAGATTTATGTCCCTTTATATGTCTCTTATGGAGTCAGTAAGTGTTCCTTCTAATCTAAAGATGCCATCTTTTGTTTAGTGGCTTTGGCTAAGAGATAATTTCTTAAGAAGGTATTAAGAAGCCTTACTGGTAATTGTCTAATTCTCAGTGGTAGAAACCACTAGTTGTTGGTATAGCATCTATATCCCGTACACTTTACTAATAAAAGTCTGCCCAGCTGAAAGACTACATTTTTTCAGCCTTCCTTAAGGTTGTGCACTCACCACATCTTGAGTGAGTGATTTTTTATTTAAAGTATATGGACTCTTTTGGGAAAGGCATTCCTGTTGCTTTTCTTCCTCTTCCTTTTTCCTGACTCAACCTAGATGGCTAGCACTTAAGCAGCCATCTCATACCATGAAGCAATATTGACAATGGAAGCCTTTTCTAAAGATTAAAAAGCATAGACTAAGCTTGCATCCCTGATTCCTTTGGAATTACCATATCAGCTCTGAATTCTAGATAACTGAACTTCTACTTTAAGAAAAATAAACATCTCTCTTGCTGAAGCCATTATTATTTTGGGACAAGGGATTCTGTAAATGGGGAGACTAAGCTAATCCTACCTAACACATCCCAAATCGAAATTATTGATGTGAGGAAATGGCATTTGGAAGTTAAGACATTGCTTTTGTTTATCAAATGTTTGATAAGAATTGCTGGCTCCTAGAACCAGGTATGCCACAGTATTCAGAGATATTTGACATTGCGAGGTTGAAAGTTGATGGAAGGCTGTGCAGTGTCATGCGGAAGCCCATGGGCTCAGGAGGATTGAGGCTGTGGTTGAATTCCATCTTTGTCACTTTTCACTTTGTCACTTTTGGATAACTCTGGGAAAGTTGTGTAACCTCTCTTAGCCTCATTTTATTCATCTATAAATCGGGCATAATAACTTCTACCTTTTAGGTTTGTTATGAACAAACCTAAAATATGAGCTAATGTATGTAAACAATTTAATAAAGTGCCTAGCACTTATTAGATAGAGGTTAGATGTTATTATCATTGCCATTGTTTTTGGTATCAGTTAAAGGTAGGTGATTCCTTTTTCTTTCTGATTTAATTGTTTTATGTCTTTTTTCTTAACATTATTATTCCAAGTATTTGTGATATTCAGCATTGCTTCTGTTCTAACATATCTCTTTTTAGTCAGAAAATCAATAAGTGGTATTTAATAGTTTTAAGATTTTTCTTTCTATCAAATTCAAGGAGAAAAATATATACTTAAGACTTTAAAATATTAAAGACTTGTGTTCTTGTGTTTTTCTCGGTTGCTAGGAATTAGTTATGAATTACAAGATTCAAGATGTGAAATACTTACCTTTATTGTAAAAATGTAAAATTCTATGTTTTTGCAAGTCATAAAACTTGAAGAAACTTTTTTTTTCTTTTTTGCACATCTTGTTGATGCGTTCTTCTTAAGGCCAGATTCAAAGTTTTACATAAGTCAGTCTTTATTGAGTTATTTTGTGGCCTAAGTTAGGTAATTTCCTAAGATATTGATACTCAAATTTGGGTTTGATCATTGGATTTCCTGCCCCTTCCTCTGACCTAACCTGACCAGTGAATAGGGCCCTTGTACCTCTACATTAAAAGTTGTGAAGTCATGGAATATCCTGAATGAACTGGATTCAATGCGTGTTAGCATTGCATCCCTTATAATATATAAATAATAGTAATAGCAACAATTAGTGTTGCTATTATTATTATTATTTTAAATTTCTGACTTCAAATCGGAGTAGAGGTTAGAAACAATGAACATGGGCTCCCATAGGATTGAAGGTGACAGTAGTATCTCAAACTGCTTTCATCTGTCACTAACTGAGATATATTACTGGATGGTATGCTAGGTAAGGTTTGTTTTAGATTGGTTACAACATTCTAGTTTTTCAATTGTCAACCCAACAGAATTTGATTTTTTTTTTTTTTTTTGAGACAGAGTCTCCTTTTGTTGCCCAGTCTGAAATGCAGTGCTGCCATCTTACTCACTGCAACCTCCACCTTCTGGATTTAAACTTTTCTCCTGCCTCAGCCTCCCAAGTAGCTGAGATTACAGATGCCCACATGTATTTTTATTAATTTTGTATTTTTAGTAGAGATGGGGTTTCACCATGTTGGCCAGGCTGGTCTTGAACTCCTGACCTCAAGTGATCTGCCTGCCTCAGCCATCCAAAGTGCTGGGATTATATGTGTGAGCCACCGTGGTTGGCCAAGATTTGAAAATTTTAAATTAACGATTTGGTTACTGGTAACCTACTTGGATTTATTAGAGAGATGCAGTTTTATTAAAATATTCCTTCAAGAAACCTGTTTATTTAAATGACATCACTGTTCTCTGTGAGAACCTCAAAATCAGAAATTGTGAAATGAAGATTCTTACAACCTTACTAGTTCTATAAGAAAAGTTTTGATAGTTTTTTTTTTTTTTTTTTTTTTACCAAAGCAACACTTTGAAGCACATTCAGAAGTTAGATCTGGATATGTGATAAACAAATCTCTTTTTAACATCAGCAGGGGCTTCCTCTTCTGTCTGAAGTTGCTAGGATACTATCAAAGAAATAACTCATTTGATTAACTGCAAATAGAAATGGCTTTTTTTTTTTAAAAAAAGTCCATACATTTATAATAGCCTAGGTCAGGCATAAATCTATACTACCTAAATGTTAAGCATATGATCTTGATGGCCCTCTTGAATATTGGAAGAAAAGCCATTATTTTTCTTCATCAAATGCATGACACAGATGACTTTTAGCTCTGTTTCACCATAAAAATGAAAATATTATTGGTAAAGGGATACTTTATTTTGCTTTAGTTCTCATTGTGAGGGTCAAACAAAATGCCACATGCAAAACCACTTTGAACCTATAAAATAAATATACAAATCTAATAATTTTTTAAAAGTTGTATCATTACTAGCAAGTGAAAGCCTTGTCTGTTACTCATGTCTGTTACTTATTACCTATGCCTGTGCATTAGCGTTTGATTCCATATTTTATTCTGCAGTAGAAATTTCATAATATCATGGCAGTGGGCATTATTATATATGAAAAAAGTCATATAGTCAAAAGTCTTAGGCACAATGAATAATCTTCCTTTGGTCTCAGTTTGTTTATAGAATGATAGAAGCCTTGGTCTTAATATGAACATTGCAAAGCAACTCTATTATGTAATAATCTTGCCTTGTTGTTTTTATATCCTGTGGAACTCAAATACCAAATACCACCTATGGACATTAAGACAAAAGCCAAAAAGTTTACTTAAAACAGTATGGTAGAATCATTTATCCAAATAAACTAAAAACTGTCAACTTACTTGTTAGCTGTTCCCTCACGGGGAACAAGAATTTCCAATGCCCTACACTATGAAGATTTTCCAAAAGTATCGCTGGCTTGCTCTATTCTGAGAGAAGAGTGATGAACAGTAGTAGTGTCCCCATATATGCAGTTTCACTTTCTGTGGTTTCAGTTACCTGTGGTCAACCATGGCCCAAAAATATTAAATATAAAATTTCTGAAATAATTTATACGCTTAAAATTGCTTGCCATTCTGAGTACCATAATGAAATCTTATCTGTCTTCCCTCTGTACTGCCCTGTATGTGGATCCTCCGTTTGCCCAGCATATCCACACTGTCTACCCAAACTGTCCTATTAGTAACTTAGCAGTTGTCTCCGTTATCAGATTCACTGTCATGGGATTGCAATTCTTGTCTTAAGTAGCCTTTATTTTACTTAATAATGTCCCCAAAATACAAGAGTAGTGATGCTGGCATACTGTTATACTTGTTCTATTCTTTCACTAGTTACTGTTGTTTATCTCTTACTATGCTTGATTTATGAATTAAACTTTACTATAGGTATGTATGTACAGGGAAAGCAGTACATTTAGAGTTTTGTACTCTCTGCAATTTCAGGCATCCACTGGATGTCTTGGAATGTGTCTCCCTCACGTAAAGGAGGACTACTGTGTTCTATCAGGGTGTTTCATGAAGGTGTAGTACTGACAAGAGTGACATTTGTAGCTTGTGATTATAAAATATAGTTCAAAAGCATTGAGACCATAGAAAATCCACAGGCATAAACTGTAGGAGTAGAGGCTTTCTGAACAATGTGTTCATGAGTGTGTTTGAGCTAGATAGGAGTGCAGCTGTGTACCTGCAGGCAGGGTGCAGTTCCTTGATATTCTGTCTCCAACTTTGGGTGAGGAGTTAAGGAGAAATGCCATATCTATGCATGCTAGTTTGTATCAAACTTTTTTTAAGATTAAGGAAAAGTCTTGTATCTAATATTTAATTATAAAAGTGATATTAGAAATTTGCATCCCTGAAATATGAATATATTTTATAATTTATCTCTGATACTTATTTACAAAGCTATGTGAAAAATCAGTGTTGGCTCATAACTATAATAGTGCATTTTGATATGGTTAACGAAATGCTGCTAATAACCTGTGTGATCTGGGCAACTTTTCTGAACTTTAGTTTTCTAATCCGTAAAGTGAAATATTCCTACCAACTTTGTGGATTTGTTGAAAACTTAAATGAGAACACATGAATAAAATGCCCAGAATGATGCCTGGCATGTGGTATTTTTAATGCAGTCATGTGTTTCAGAGCAGGCTTCCTGGGGCACTGTTCCCAAAATTGTCTTACCTCCGACTACTCATTCTCTATAGAAATATACATTAGAGCCATCTTATTGTCTATAACCATTCAATGGTTGTTATCCCTCTCCCAACTCTCAATCATGCCCCTGTACCCCTGCAAATCTGGTCCCTGCCCTAGTTCTCTAAACTCATTTTTTCTTACTCTCCCCATTGCTGTCACACAGACCTCCAGTTTGTTTCTTGAGCGTGCAGAGCATTTGTTTGGTCTTTAGGCCTTTGCAGCCACTCTTCTCTAAACCTAGAAGTCTGCCCCCAAGTTCTTCATATGGCTGCTGCCTCTAAAATATCACCTTGGAGAATCTTTCCCCAACCATCCATTAAAGTACTTTTCCCCTCTTTAATCACTCTTTGTCACATGGCCCTTGTTATTTCTTTTATAGTAATCACGACAATCTGAAATTACCTTGTTTTGTGTTTACTATGTTTTATCTGTCTCCTTCCACTAGAATGTAAATGTTATAAGGGCAATGACCTTGTCTGTGTTCACTGCTGTTTTGCTGGAGCCTAGGATAGCAGTTGGCACCTGATAAAAATGGAATAAATATTTGCTGAACATTTCACTAATACACATTTCAGGAGAAGCAGAATGGGTGATTGGCAGCAACATATTTGTGAAAGAGAAATTCTAAAGGGTTATTCTGAAACAGGGTCTTGTAGCACACTACAGATACCATAAAGCATATCTTTGCTTTGTCAGGTAGTTCCAAGCCCTTCATATAGTTGTAGTTTTTTTAAAAAACAATTTTATTGAGATATAATTCACATGCCATAAAATTTATCTGTTTAAAGCATATAGTTCAATTGTTTTTAGTATATTCACAAATATTTGCAATCATTGCTACAATTTTAGAATACTTTCATCACCTCAGAATGAAGCCCTGTATTCTTTACCTATCACCCTTCTATTCCTCCACACTCTACCACAGCCCCCAGTTGCAAGCAACCATTCATCTACTTTCTGTCTCTATAGATTTCTTTATTCTGAATTTTATATAAATGGAATCACATAATATGTGGCATTTTGTGACTTGCTTCTTTACTTAGCATAATGATTTGAAGGTCTGTTCATATTGTACCATGTTATCAGTACTTTATTTTTTATAGCTGAATAATATTCCATTGTATGAATATGCCATGTTTTGTTCATCATTTCTCTGTTGTTGAGCATTTGGATTGTTTCCATCTTTTAATTATTATGAATAATTCTGCTATGAATATTTATGTATAATTTTTGTATAGATATATTTTTATTTCTCTTGGGTATATTCCTACAGTGGAATTTCTGGATCATATGGTTGCTATATGTGTGTTTTAGAAACTGACGGACTATTTTCCAAAGTCATCTTCTCTCTTTAAAAATATTTTGGTCAACCTAGCTAAATGTCAATTTTCTTCATCTTTTCAAAGAAACAGCTTTCAGTTTCATTGATTTGTTTTTCTATTTTCTATTTCATTGATTTCCACTCTAATTTTTATTATTTCTCCCTTTTGCTTCCTTTATAGGTTCAGCCCCTACTCCCCACTTTAGTAGCCTAAGGTGGTAGGTTGGGCTATTGATTTGAGATCACTTTCATCTTAATATAGGCACTTAATAGCTTTAAATTTTTCTCTAAATACTGCTTTACCCACAACCCATAAATTTTGGTATGTTATGTCTTTATTTTTATTTATCTCAACATATTTTCTGAACTTTCTTTTGGTTTCTTCTTTGACCTATTGGTTATTTAGGAGTGTGCTGTTCATGTATTTGTTAGTTTCCCCAATTTTTTCTAATTTCATTCTTTGGTGGTCAAGACATATACTTTGTATTATATCTATCCTTTTCTATTTATTGAGATTTGTTTTATGGCTTATCATATGACCTATCCTGGAGAATCGTCAATGTGCTTTTGAGATGAGTGAATATATTGTTGTCGGATGGGGTGTTCTCTAGATGCTTGTTAGGTCTAGTTGATTTATAGTATTAAGTCTTTAGTTTCCTTGTTGATTTTCTGTCTAGTTATTCTATCTATTATTGAAAGTCAGGGAGTGAGGTCTCCAACTATTGTTGTTGAGTTTCATTTCTCCTCTTATTTCTGTAAGTTTTTGCTTCATGTATTCTGGTGCTTCATTATTTGATGCGTATATACTTATAATGGCTGTATCTTCCTGAAGGACTGAAACTTTTGATTATAAAATGTCCCTGTTTATCTCTAGTACCACTTTTTGTTCTCAACTCATTTTGTCTGATATTAGTATCGCAATTCATTTCCAGCTTGCTTGTGGTTGAATTTGCATGATATTTCTTTATTCATTCTTTTAACCTACTTAGGTCATTAAATCTAGAGTGTATCTCCTATAGACAGAATATAGTTGGGTCATTTTTTAAATAGTCTTACAATCCCTACATTTTTATTGAGTTGTATAATGCATTCGTATTTAATGTTGTTTATTATTATTATATTTGTATTTACATCTCCCCTTTTACTTTTCATTTCTATGTATCTCATGCCTTTTTTATTGATCTGCTTTTCCTTTACTGCTTTCGTTTCCATTAAGTAATTTTTAATGTGGCATTTTAATTTATTTAATGATTTTTTTCACTATATTTTTTGAGATTTTTATTTTAGTGGTTACTCTAGGGCTTGCCATATACATCTTAATTTATCAGAATCATCTTTGGGTACGTACTAGCTTAATTCCAGTGACATATAGATATAGAAATGTTACCCCTATATGGCTATATTCCCTTCTCCCCCTTTTTGTGGCATAATTGCTATACATTTATACCAATTAATATTCAAACCAAATGACACATTATCATTATGATTTTGTTATATTTAATTAGTTCCATAGCTTAATATACCTTTGCTGTCACATATCTCCTTTGTGCTGATGTTGGTAAATATATTACACATGTATTACACTGTCACACATCTCTTTTGTGCTGATGTTGGTAAATATATTACACATGTATTACAATTCTTTAAGTTATAAGTCCAACATTATGTTGTATGCATAATTATTTTATACCATTGCTTTTTAAATCAGTTATAAGAAGAAAGAAGCTTAAGCATTTGTACTTTTATTTTGGTTCCTAATTACCAGTAGTCTTTCATTGGTCTTATAGATTTAAATCAACAGCTGGGGTCAGTTGCTTTCAGCCTGAATAACTTCCTTTAGTATTTCTTTTAAGGTAAATCTACCTGCAATAAATCGTTTTTGTTTAGTTGTAATTTTTAAACTGAACTGTAACATTTATGCACACACTTCATAAGAGTAATAATTTAGAAGTATCCACAACAAATTGAAATTTTTATTGACATGTAATAATCTAGCCATGTCCAAGCTTTATAGTAATTCAGATATTTGAATTTACAGGTACATTTGAATTGGCTGAACTTTTTGGATACATTCGACCACTAAACATATTTTAATCCTGATTCATCCTACTTCTTTAGGGCACAAAAATGTCTCACTGGCAAGGAAAGAAAGATAAATGAATCTTGTAGAGTGGGCTTCATTTAAAAATAAGTCTCAATTTCTCATTTGATTTTGATAGAAATGTGTAAGGCTGTATGGTGGAATTAACACCAAGTCCAGTGTGTGGGAAAAAAAAAAACCCAAAACTTTGAAGGCCAGGTGCAGTGGCTAATGCCTGTAATCCCAGCACTTTGGGAGGCTGAGGTGGGTGGATCACCTGAGGTCAGGAGTTCGAGGTCAGCCTGGTCAACATGGTGAAGCCCTGTCTCCACTAAAACTTAAAACATTAGCTGGATGTGGTGGTGGGCACCTATAATCTCAGCTACTTGGGAGGCTAAGGCAGGAGAATTGCTTGAACCCAGGAGGCAGAGTTTGCAATGAGCTGAGATTGTGCCACACTCCAGCCTGGGCGACATGAGCAAAATTGCATCTCAAAAAAAAAAAAAAAAAAAAAAAGAACCTTTATCCACAGAATGTGAATCCTTTAAATTATCAGGCCCAGAGAGGCCTTATGATGAGACAGCAATCAAGTCCTACTCCCCCAGCCCCCACACCTTTCGAGCTATTGTGCTATATATTCATTCCTTGAAACTGCTATTGCCACAAGTAGCTGTAAATTAATAATGCTGTACTGGGCACTATAACCCAAACCCTGTAGCTTAACAACGTATAGCCAATCAATAGTATATATTACTTAATGTAAACTCTTTGTAAACAACTCAGAAAGTGCTTCTTTCTGTTTAAAAATCTGCTAGTGATTATTGTTAATAGAAATGTATATTCAGGGAAGCTTGAATCTATACTCCTGGGTTACAATCCTCAAGCTTGGCCCAAATAAACTCTGCACCTTTATTTAAAAAAAAAAAAAATGCTCCATTGAAATTAATACACAGACCTTTTTACATAGAGTTTGTGTCTCTGATGACTTTGCAGAAGTGGATAGCATCAAAAGTATACCCTAAAGTATTTAAAACACTTATTTTCTTTTGCTAAAGGTTAGATTTCTGACTTTGACAGTTTATATATTTTTCAGACTAAAAAAGACATATTAAAAACATATATTTATAAAATTTATATATTTGATTTCAGGTAGTATTATATCATTTCTGGTAATTATTCAGTTGGTGCTGATAGTATTATCTAAGAAGTCAAATGGAAAGTTTAGAGCTGTGAATACTTTCTGTTGTGTTTGTGTATGTGAAGACAAATCTACATGTGCCTGAAGGCAAATTTAGTCTTTTATTTGTTATCTGAGAACTCTGAGTTTGTTGATATGCATGAAGTACTGCTTTAATACTTGTATTTAGTAACTTTATTAATGAAAGGCAATATCCTGAGGGGCAATGATTCTTATATACTCTTTTTAATATTAATTGATTTAATATATTACCAACTCTAATACTGATCCTTCCAATCCCGTGAGTGACCTTTCTGAAGTAATCTGACATGTGTAATGCATTATAATGATAATAATGACAATTAGTTGGTTTTCTTTTATGCATTTCTTCTGAGGAGCTCAAAGCACCTTAGGCCTTTTTTATACAATTAATTTTTATAAAATATTTATAATGTGGTAAAACTCACATAGGAGAGGATATACACTCAAGAAAGAGCAGTATTTCTGTAACTGAGATCTAAGATATCATGGTCTCATATTAAAAACATATTGAAATATTTAAGTTGTGTTTTCATATCTGTCACCGGGTTCCATATAGGCTCTTGGCTAAAATTTTGTACCCATTTTCTACTTCTTTTTTCTTTACCTCTTGCAAACTGAGATTTCTGACTCAACTGACCAATTCTGGTAAACATTTTTGTTAGTCAATAGACAACTGTCCAATAGAAAATTTCATTCAAATGTGTTAATTCTATAGTAACATTAAGAATCAGTCCTTACTATACCTAATTTTGAGATACTGTGAGTAAATAAGATTAATATGTATATGAAGTTCCACATATACACAGATACACATAGACTTAGACATAGTTCAATAAAGGGAGGATAAAGATTCTTTTTTCTAGACTCAGTGATACAGGAGGTAGATAGAAATTATTTAGGCAGATAGTGAGGGTAAAAGAGTCCTCGACAAAGCTTCCCTTATAACAAAAAGCAGCAGAAGAGATTATTTCTTTCCTAGCAAAGAGCAGCCTGAAAAGTTGACCTGCAAACATAGATAAACAAGCTGGGAGCTTGCACAAGCAACTGCTTCCAGCTGTGCCAATAGAAAACGTCTACCTGGGGGCCAGGCATATCCAACATGGAGGGTCCACCTTCCCTTTTTTTGTTACCATGTGTACAGTAAAGTAATGGCAACATGTTGCTGGCCAGGTAGATAATCCATCTGCATAATAAAAGACTAGGGTAGGGGTGGCCAGAAATTCACACCCTATGCAAATGGCATGCTTAGTCCTAACCAGTTTTTTGAGCCTTATGCAAATGGCATACCTGGTCTAACCAATCTTTTGTGCCCTGTATAAATTAGACACTGCCTTCTCAAGCTCATCTGTAAAACCCCCTGTATTTCACCACAGAACCGGCAACCCATTTCTCTGGGAACCCTCTCTGCTGCTGAGAGCTCTTCTTTTTCTTTCACCTATGAAACTTCCACGCCTCACTGGGGCCAATCATGGGGAGGGGGGAGGGGGGAGGGATTGCATTGGGAGTTATACCTGATATAAATGACGAATTGATGGGTGCTGACGAGTTGATGGGTGCAGCACACCAACATGGCACGAGTATACATATGTAACAAACCTGCACGTTATGCACAAGTACCCTAGAACTTAAAGTATAATAATAATAATAAAAAAAAGAAACTTCCACTCCTAACCTCACTCTCTGTTTGTCCACATCCTTGATTTCCTAGGCATAAGACAATGAACCTCAAGTACCACCCCAGACAACAAGGTTGCTTCATCAGGACACAAAACTGCCTGTACCAGGACCTCTGATCTGTGTGCAGGTATGTGAATGTATAGATATATGTATTTTTGCTTTAAGAAGTTGGTGTACTACATGGCAAGATATATGCAAGTTTTGGTGGAAAATAATCATTTCAATATATAATGGTAAGGAAACACAACACATTATAAAGAGAAGATTTAGTCATATATATGATCATGAAGACTTTGACAAATTAGATTTCATAATTTAAGAGAAAATGTAACCATGTTACTTTTATGGGGCAAATAATGTTGCCCCCAAACCTCCATGTTGAGGGTCTAACTTCTAGTACCTCAAAATCTGACTGTATTTGGTGATAGACCTTTTAAAGGAAATTAAGTTAAAACAGGGTCATTAGGATGGGTCTTAATCCAATACAACTGATATCCTCATTAGAAAAGGACACACAGACAAAGGGATGACCATTTAAGGACACGATGAGAAGGCAGCCCTCTGCAAGCCATGGAAGAAACCAAACCTGCTAACATCTTGATCTGAAACTTGAATCCTCCAGAATGGTGAGAAAATAAATTTCTGTTGTCTGAGCCATCCTGACTGTGATAATTCATATGACAACCCTCTCAAACAAATACAGTTACTAAGATGACAGTTTGTATAAGGAAGTTCAGCTCAAAAAGAATGGAAGACTCCAACAAGTACAACTGTCACCAATCTCAGAAGGAAGTGTAAGTAGTTAATTCTGTATGTTAGCTTGACTGGGTCAGTGGGGCCCAGATTAAACATTAATTCTAGGTATTTCTGTGAGGGTGTTTCTGGATGGGATTAGCATTAGAATTTGGTTGACTCAGTAAAGTAGATTGTCCTCCCCAATGTGGGTGGACTTCATCGAATTTGTTGAGAAGGAAAAGAATTCTCTCCTTTTTGCCTCCTGCCTGCCTGTTGAGTTGGGACATTAATCTTCACTTCCTCACTTGGATTGAAATTTACACCATAGGCTCCTTGGTTCTCAGGCCTTTAGACCCAACCTGGAATTACACCACCAGGTTTCCTGGGTCTCCAGCTTGTGGGATTCTCAGCCTCCATAATTGTGTCAGCTAATTTTGCATAGTAAATCTCTTCGTATATATGTGTGTATGTGTTTGTGTGTGTGTGTGTGTAAAAATATGTGTGTGTATATTTATATATCCATATCCTATTGGGAATCCTATATATATCCTATTATATAGATATACACATATGTATTATATATGTATATACATGTGTGTATGTGTGTATGTATCTCTACACACATACACTCACACATACACACACACACACACATACACGTATATACTTTATTTGTTCTATTTCTCTGGAGAACCCTGACTAATAAAGAAAGAAAGCTCTAGATCTAACAAAAGCAGAAAAAAGTACAGTAAGAGAAACATAATTCATATGAAAATATTCCACAATTCAAGTTTTATTATATCCTGTGTTTTTTCTGTGTGCTATTACTAGTGTGTTTTGTAACTTCAGATGATTTCTTATTGCTTACTAGCATCCTTTTCTTTCAGATTGAAGAACTCTCTCTGGCATTTCTTGTAAAACAGGTTTGGTGTTGATGAAATCTCTCAGCTTTTGTTTTTCTGAGAAGGTCTTGATTTCTTCTTCATGCTTAAAGAATATTTTCATCAGATACACTATTCTAGGGTAAGTTTTCTTCCTTCAGCATGTTAAATACATCATGCCACTCTTTCCTGGCCTGTAAGATTTCCACTGAATAGTCTGCTGCCAGACATATTGGAGCTCCATTGTATGTTATTTGTTTCTCTTCTCTTTCTGCTTTTAGGATCCTTTCTTTATATTGACCTTTAGCGGTATGATTATTAAATGCGTTGAGGTAGTCTTTGTTGGGTTAAATCTGCTTGGTGTTCTATAATCTTTTCATAATTGAATATTGGCCTCTTTCTCTAGGTTTGGGAAGTTTTCTGATAGATATCCCATTGAGTAAACTTTCTACCCCATCTCTTTCTCTACTTTCTGTTTAAGGCCAATAACTCTTAGATTTGTCCTTTTTGAGGCTATTTTCTAGATCTTGTAGGCATGTTTTATTTTTTTTTATTCTTTTTTTCCTTTTGTCTCCTCTCATGGTGTATTTTCAAATAGCCTGTCTTCAAGCTCATTAATTTTTTATTCTGCTTGATCCATTCTGCTATTAAGATGTATAGCATCTCTGATATATTCTTCAATGTGACAGTTGCATTTTTCTGCTTTATTCCTTTTTATTAATTCTATCTCTTTGTCAAATTTATCTGATAGAATCCTGAATTCCTTCTCTGTGTTATCCTGAATTTCTTTGAGTTTCCTCAATGCAGCTATTTTGAATTCTCTGTCTAAAGGGTCATATACCTTTGTTTCTCCAGGATTTGTCCCTGGTGCCTTGTTTAGTTCACTTGGTGAGGTCATGTTTTCCTGGATGGTTGTTTGTCTGCATCTGGGCATTGAAGAGTTAGGCATTTATTGTAGTCTTCATAACCTGGGCTCGTTTGTGCCTGCCTTTTCTGGGAAGGGTTTCCAGGTGTTCAAAGGGACTTGAGCCCCAATACCCTAATATCACTATGGTTCTTGCAGACTCATAGAGGTACCACTTTGGTGGTCTCTGATAAGATCTGGAAGAATTCTCTGGACTATGAGGCAGCGATTCTTCTTCTTTTCCCTTACCTTCTCCCAAACAGAGTCTATGTCTCTGTGTTCAACTTTCTGGAACTGGGGATAGGGGAACACAAGCACCCCCGTGGCCATCAACACTGGGACTGCACTGGATAAGACTTGAAGCCAGCACAGCATGGGTCTCATCCAAGGCCTGCTGTTATCACTACCTGGCTACCACTTAGGTTCACTCAAGACCCTAGGGCTCTACAATCAGCAGGTGGCGAACAGCCAGGTTTATGTCCCTCCCTTTAGGGCTGTGAATTCT
This sequence comes from Colobus angolensis palliatus, assembly GCF_000951035.1. Classification (NCBI taxonomy): domain Eukaryota; kingdom Metazoa; phylum Chordata; class Mammalia; order Primates; family Cercopithecidae; genus Colobus; species Colobus angolensis. The sequence continues at coordinate 6,023,852 of NW_012111364.1, forward strand.
CCTAGGTCCTGCTTGGGTCCAGAGATGCTATCTGGGAGCCAGGGATTGAAGTGAAGAACCTTAGAAATTTACCTGGCCTGTATTCTATCGCAGCTAAGCTGGCATTCAAACTACAAGACAAAGTCCTCCCCTCTCTTCCTTTCCCTTACCATAGCCAGCAGAGCCTCTTTGTGGCCACCACCACCTGCCAGGCCACCACCAGTGTTCACTTAAAACCAAGAGCTCTTCAGTCACATTGTGGTGAATGCTATCAGGCCTGGGACTCACCGTTCAGAGCAATGGGGTCCCTTTTGACTGAGGGCAGGTCCAGAAATGCTGACCAAAAGCCTAGGCGTGGACTCAGGTACGCTTGGTGCTTTACCTTACTGTGGCTGAACTGGTACCTAAGGTACATGACAAAGTTTTCTTTACTTTTCCACTGCTTTTCTCAAACAGAAGGAGTCTCACTGTAGCCATTGCAGCTGTGCTGGGGTACATATGGAGCTAGCACATCTCAGAGCCAAGGCCCGTGGTGTACTCCTTGGGTATCATTGTTGGTTATTTAGGATGCAGAGGCTTTTTAGTCAGCAGGTGATGAATTCTGCCAGGTCTCTGTTGCAACAGGGCAGCATTGAGTTCAATGTGAAGTCCGCCAGTTGCTGTACTCTCCCTCTCCCCAGTGAACAGAATTCTCCACTTTGGCACCTGCTGGGTGCTGGGGAAGGGATGGCACAAGCACTCCCTTAACTATCTTGACTGGAATCTCATTAAGATGCATTCCCCTGCCCCCTGCCACCACCCAGTCTACTGTCTATGTTCCCAGTCCAGAACTAGAACTCGTTTAGGAATTACAGTCTGTAGCCTATACTGCCCTTCAAGCTTACTTAGGGCCCCAGAATAATCCAGCCCTTGGTGGCAAGGCTTCCTGGAAATCAAGCTCCAGCAATTGGGGTGGATGATTCCCCTCTGGCTAGGGCCAGTCCAAATGCTCCCTCGGTGTGGGGACATCAGCTCAATACAGCCTGGTCCTGCTTTCCGCTATGTCAGGGCAGCATGGAGTTCAGTGCAAAGCCTCACAATTGCTGTGCTCTCCCTCTCCCAAGTGCCCAGATTCTCTGAGGTGCCTAGTCTCTGCGTGGAGATGGGGGAAGGGTGGAGTTGGTGCTTCAAGACTGTCTTTCCTGGCCTCTTCAATGTTTCTTTCAGTGATGTGAAGTTAAAACCAGGTACTATGATTGCTCATGTGAGTTTTGGTGCTTGTAATGGTGCTTTTTGTTTGTAGTTGTTAAAATTTGGTGTTCCTGGCCAGGCGCAGTGGCTCACACCTATAATCCCAGCACTTTGGGAGGCCGAGGCGGGCAGATCACAAGGTCAGGAATTCGAGACCAGTCTGACCAACATAGTGAAACCCTGTCTCTACTAAAAATACAAAAAAAGTAGCTAGGTGTGGTAGTGTATGCCTGTAATCCCAGCTACTCAGGAGGTTGAGGCAGGAGAATTGCATGAACCCGGGAGGCGGAGGTTTCAGTGAGGTGAGATTGCGCCATTGCACTCCAGCCTGGGTGACAAAGCGAGACTCCGTCTCAAAAAAAAAAAAAAAAAAAAAATCTGGTGTTCCTGCAGTGGGGACAAACAGTGTAGGCTTATATGCAGTCATCTTGCTCTGCCACCTCAATTTGCCTATCAGTTCTTAAAATTGTTGATGGAATCTCTAGGTTTTTCTATATATAAGATTATGTCATCAACAAATTGTGACAATCTCACTTCTTCCTTTTCTGTTTGAATGCCTTTCACTTTTCTTTTGCTTAACAGTTCTGGCCAAGAATTTCAGTATGTTAAACTTGATCTTTGTCATGCTCCCAATGTCGTAGGAATGGCCTTTGACTCTTCGCCATTAAGATTTTAACTGTGTGCGTTTATTGTGTTGAGGACAATTTCTTTTGCACCTACTTTTTTGAGAGTTTTTACCATGAAATGACATTGAATTTTGTCATATGCCTTTTCTAAATATATTGAGATGATCATATGGTTTTTGTCCTTTATGTTCTGTTAATATGATATATCAAATGTATCCATTTATGTATGTTGTACTAGTCTTGCACTTTAGGAATAGAGTCCTCTTGATCATGGTGAATGATCCTTTTAATGTACAGGCACATGGTTTGCTTGTATTTTGTTGAGAATTTTTGCATCTATGTTTATCATTGATATTGACTATGATTTTTTTTTAATATGTACATTTACATTTCCAACTATAAACTTCTCCTTAGCACTCTTTACTGGATCCCATTAATTTTGGTGTGTTTTTATTTTCATTTGTCTCAAGGTATTTTTAAAATTTTGTTGTTACTTTGACTCATTGGTTGTTTAAGAGTGTGTTAATTTTCTTACATATTTGTGGATTTTCCAGTTTCCTTGTACTGTTGATTTCTAGTTTCATTTCATTGTCATTGGAAAAAGGTACTTGTGTGATTTCAATCTTCTTGAATTTGTTTAGACCTGTTTTGTGTCCTTATGTGTGGTCTATCCTAGAAATACTCTACGTATACTATAAAGTAATATATACTTTGCTGTTATTGGGTGGATTATTCTGTACATATCTGTCAGGTTCAATTGGTATATAGTGTTGTTCAGGTCCCTACATCCTTGTTGATTTTCCTGTTGTTATTCTTTCCATTATTGAAAGTGGAGTATTGAAGTCTCCTATTATTATTGGGTTGCTGTCTATTTCTCCTTCAATTCTGTCAAAGTTTGTTTTGTATATTTAGGAGCTCTGGTTTAGTACATAAATATTTATAACTGTTACATCTTCTTGGTGAATGGACCCTTTTATCATTATAGAATATCCTTGTTCATGTCTTATAATAGTTTTCAAATTAAAATCTGATTTTATCTGATGCTATTATAGCTACTTCTACCCTCTTTCAGTGTTTGTTCACTTCAGACAATTTGATTGTAATGTATAATTTTCACAGAATATCTATTTTTATCCTTTCACTTTTAGCCTATGTGTGTCCTTAGATATAAAATGAGTTCTGGTAGAAAATATATAGTTGAATCCTGTTTTTAAATTTATCAATCTGTGGCTTTTGATTGGGGAGTTTAACCCATTTAGATTTAAATTAATTACTGATAGGGAAGGAGTTACTATTTCCATTTTTAATTGTTTATTGTCTGTCTCGTAGATTTTTGTCTTTTCCTTTCTCACTACCTTCCTTTGTGTTTCATTCATTTTTTGTAGCAATATGCTTTGATTCTCTTTTCATTTACTCTCATGTATATTTTAAACATATTTTCTTTGTTGTAGCCATTGCATTTACAGAAAACATCTTCAAGTTGTAACAGTCTATTTTAAAGTGATAACAACTTCAATTACATACAAAAGCTCTACTCCTCTACAGCACTACACCCTTACTTTATGTAACTGATGTCACAAATTACATTTTTATGTAATTTTTATACATTATCATAGATTTATAATTTCTTAAAAATGTTTTTGTCATTTAAAACAGAAGCCCAAGTTATATCTTTCTTGTTTAAAGTCAAGGGGAAAAAAGCGTGATACCTCTGTATAATATTAGCCAATATCTCCAGATTCTATCCATGTTTGTTTCTCATGCCCAGTGCTAAAACTATTACTCATGCCCAGGGAAAGTGGGATCCTCCAGTTGTCCATTCGTCACTCATATGCCCTCCCTGAGAGTCAGCTGTTTTTAAAGCACATAGAAAGAAATAAAGAAAATAGAGTTGACTGCTCCTCTCAAGTAAAATAAGAATACTTTAACCAAAGAATGGGAGTTAGTGCTTGATTTTCAAAAAATTGCGACTCTAAGCAGAAACATTTGTGACTGAGTTTTGACACCTGTTTAACCTAGGGATGCCAAAATCGATTTCAAAATCTATAACCTTTCCAGTCATAGTCTTGTTTTTATATTCAGCAGTTTAAGGCAGTGACTTTTGACCAAGGGTGTAAGGTTCATATTTTGGACTAATTAATGTTTCTGTCTTGCTCACTATAGTGTTACCTCAGGTGACTTCTCCTGACTTAGGTCTGCCTCTATTAATAACCTATTAAGAATAGTCACTGTTCACAGTTTTAAATATAATATACTTCTTTAAGGCTAAACATAAAATTATGTTAATTTTTAAAAAACCAAATTTGCCCAATTATAGAATGGAAAAGGTAGAATGAAGAAAATATCACAAATATCTTAAAATAGATAAAAAAATTGTTCCAGGAATAAGGCTGGTTAATTTTATATAGAAGCATATATTATTTGACTTGCTATAAATAAAAGCTTCCTAGTAATTAGAACTGTTCAATCAGAAACTGAAATTGATTGCAATGGTGTGAACTGGAATTTATTGTCGTGGTTTCTCTCGATGGGAAGTTTTAGAAATAACAGAGAAGATCTTTCCGAATTTTATGGAGGAAGAGTCTTTGTATAGTTTGGGTAATATGACTTCTAGGCTTTCCTCTAAAATTATGTGATTGTCAATACCAATTTTTAAACTAAGCTACATATTTTAAATGAAATACAGCATAGGGCTGATATATTTCTACATTCAAATTTTATTCATATATGTTTATATTCTGAACAAAAATATAGCTTCTAAGTTCTAGAAATGTAAACATTAAAACTTCAAAAGGCAGGATTTTTCTTTTTTTACATCTCGTAATCAACAGCCAGTGTATACAAGCAAAAAGAAAATTATAAATTGGTAAAAATAAAGTGTGGGATTATATGGGCTATCACTTTATTAAAATGTTAATAATAATTCTGAAGTTTTAGTGAGGGAATAAAAGTACTGACTATGATATAATGTGTTGACTTCCATTGAATAAGTGGTTTTACTGGATCTAGATGGCAATGTAAATAAAACAAAACTATTTAATTGTTTCCTGCTTCCTCAAGGCCTAAAATTTATTCTGAGAGAAGTATTCCTTTAAAAATTTGTAATTCTATTTGTTTTTCTCTAGTCAGGGTTTACAGATTTCTAATGTGGAGTTTTCGTTATTCACTGTGAGTGTTATATTGACTCTTTAGTGGAAAGCATACCTGTTGAATGCAGAGGTCTATGGTAACAGCATGAAGATTTCTGGTGATGCACTACATGCTACTAGAAAAAGTAAAAGCATGGATAAGATACTAAATATTGAAACTAATGGCATATATTACCCTAGGCAAGGAAAAAAGCAAATGAAAAATTAGCTTTTTATTTCTGACACAAAATTATCATTGAATTTAAATAATGTTGTGGTGGAGACTATATAATGAATACCTTAATGACAATGCTTGCAGTGCTGTTTTGTTTGATCGTGTTTATTTGTTGAATTAATAAGCCTTTGAGAGCACTCTATTAGTATCTAGGATTCATTAGAAGTATATTTCACAATTTCTGGATTGTAAATTTTTTATAATAATTTGACGTGTAAATAGAATTTATATAGAGAGATTTAGATCCAATTTAACACCTGTTGAATAAATGGTTCTGTGATTTAAAAATTATTTTAGAGTATATCTACTTTTAGTTTCATATAATTAGTTTGATAAATAAACATCGAACTGAATTAACTGTATAATTGAATTTCATTATATTTATCTGAGCTCTGCTGTGCTGTATAAATCACATAGAAAGTTAATGTATCAGATATGTTTTCTGTTTCATAGTTCTTGTTTCTGTTTCTTGACAGTCAAAACTTGTAAAAAGTAATTGAAACTGTAGTAGCCTTTTACTAGAGATAATTCTGATTTGTAGCTGTTAACTCTTACTTGAGAATTTTTAAGGCCACATAGTGTTTCCAAATATAAAATTTATTCCTGTGGCAATGTATTTTTTGTTAAATTATTTCCTGGTACATCTAAGTTTTACAACAATTAGTAAATACTTTCATTATTTAAGAGTATTGGCTGGTTTGGGGAAAATACTAGTATTGTGTTTCTTAGGAAAGAATAGTTCACTTAACTCAATAGAGAACAGCTTCAAAAGTGTTTTATATCTCTTATACCCACACTGCAAGTTAATTATTCTTCTTTTCCTAGGACAAGTGGTATCTTTCCTAATTTTCTACTATCTTCTAAGTTTATGAAAAGTTAGATCTGTTTTAATTTGTTGGTGTGTCTCTTTCAAGAATATCATATTGATTAAGTACCTAAAATTGGATTTTGCTATGTGTAAGCTATGAGAACAGAGATAATTTGATGTGAATACCTTTAGTTTATGTTTAAATTCTTTATATTCAAATTGTATCCATTTAAAGAAGTATTTTTCAAGGTTGATGTTAATTTGAGTCTTGGTTTTAGACATTCAGATTGATTTTCCTCCTTTATCTTCTGAATGTTCTTTTCTTTCCTCGTTTATCTTTCTGAAAGTCAATCTTGATATGTTTTTGATTTATATTTTTCTACAACAGATAGCTTGACTTCTTTCTATTGTTCTTTTAATTGCCAGAGTGGAAAAAGAAGAGGATGTGGCATTTTATTGTAAATACATTGAGTCTATTGTTGATTAGATTTGGCTACTGAACTTCCTCATACAGGTTCTTTTTGTGAAATTGGTAATTACAAAATATCTCTCTATGCTTCTAAGCTCAAGTGCCATTTTAAAAAAGTTTCTAATTTTCTTCAATTTCTGAAAATATCATTAGACTAATGGATTTTATATAGGTAGCTTCATTGTCTATCTTGTCTATGAATATAATCCTTTGAATGAGGAAAACTTATTTTTATTAGAAACTTATCTCAGGCAATAATTTGTAAACTCAACCATGCTAAATTTATATTTTGCCCCAGAGTTGGTATTTTTATGATAACTCTGTTTTGTGTTTTGTTTACACATATGATTTCTCAATACTCCATGCAATTTTTTTTTCCTATAAGTGTGGCATCAAAATAAAAGTTACACCATACAATGTGAAACAGGCAAGGAATGCTTTATTTAAGACTACTGCAGCAGGGGAGAAAGGTCAGAGCTAAGTTTGAACTCAGCGTCACTAAAGCAGAGAAGACAGGGTTTTATACATGCTGGGGTGAGCTAGTGCAAAAGTCCTGTAGGACATTAGGGGAAAGTCATAAGACATCTGTATTAGTTAGGGTTCTCTAGAGGGACAGGACTAATAAGATAGATGTATATATGAAGGGGAGTTTATTAAGGAGTATTGATTCACATGATAGCAAGGTGAAATCCCAAAATAGGCTATCTACAAGCTGAGGAGCAAGGAAACCAGTCTGAGTCCCAAAACCTAAAAGTAGAGAAGTTGATAGTACAGCTTTCAGTCAGTGGCTGAAGGCTGAGAGCCCCTGGCAAACCACTGGTGTAAGTCCAAGAGTCCAAAAGCTGAAGAACTTGGAGTCTGATGTTCAAGGGCAGGAAATATCTAGCACAGGAGAAAGATGAAGGCTGGAAGACTCAGCCAATCTAGTCCTTCCATGTTTGCTTGCTTTATTCTAGCTGCCCTGGCAGCTGATTAGATGGTGCCCACACAGATTGAGGGTGGGTCTGTCTCTCCCAGTATACTGACTCAAATGTTAGTTTCCTTTGGCAACTCCCTCACAGATACACCCAAGAACAATACTTTGCATCCTTTAATCCAATCAAGTTGACACTCAATATTAACCATCACACCGTCTGTGTTTTCTCATTGGCTTTATGCGAAAGTAAAATGAAACTCTTGTATCTTTATGACAAAATGTAGTTTTATGACATAGCAAGACACCCATTGAAGTTAGACTCCTTCCCTCTCAGAGAAAATAGGAGATTGAAGTGTTATCTTCTTTGATGATGACATGTCGAAGACATGACTCTCAGGTCCTTGAAAAAAACATTTCTGGGTTGTAAAACTGTCAGGAAGCTTTTAAAAAGATCTACATCTCAAAGGGTCAGAGAAAGAATTTACAATTTAGTTTTCTAAAAGAAACACTGAGAAAAGGGAGGTAAGAACCTAAGGTGAAGAATAAGCCTATGTAAAGTTTAGTTAGATTCAGGTAAATATTAGGACCATGTTGGTCAGTGGCATTATTAATTAAATACGTAGTGCATCTTCAAATTTTTTTATAGGTTTAAAAACTTATAAAAGTATTTCTTTATTTACTACAGTAATTGAGCCATTCTCATGAACCTTAAGATTTATATACACATATATCAGTTATTATTTTAAGGATAATATATTTAAACATTTAACTATAAAGGCAGTATATAAATTTATAATGGTAGAAATCTAAGATGAGATCTTGCAGAGTTTGTTTGAAAAACAAATTATAGCTATAAACACAAACCAGAAAGCTGCTACTGCTGTTTCTTGTGAGCACTGTATAAGCTGACCCATTAGCTTTTGAATTTACAGAGTGTTTTCATTCTCTCTTTATTCTTTCAACAAAACTCCTTGCTAAAGATTGTACTAAGTATGTAACCATGGGCAAGTCTTCTGGCATCTTGGGACTTCATTTTAGAATTAGATTTTCTGTTTAAACATAATATTTAATAATCCAGTTGTCTTTCAGGGCAGTTTTATTGCTGAAATGAGATAATTTCTTTATTGAGGAAATATTTTTAAGCGTTAAGGTTGTGGAAGCTATTGCAGTGGACTGGAAAAGAAGATGTTGTACCATTTAGGTGACAATCCAATCCTTGTCAAAATAAGTATGTAGCCTCTATTGGATACTAATAAGGGCAACACATAAATGCACTAGAATGGAAGTTACAGAGGGGCAGGCACCTGACCATCTTGTTCACATATGAATTCTCAATAGTAAACAATAAATAATGTGTTGATTTAAAATTTTGTGCACAAAATTTTGTGCAGTGCAGTGGAGAACAGTGAAGGACAATGGAGGATATAATTATATTATATCTGAAACTTTGACTATAACTATACTTTCCAGAGTCTTGACTAGCTGCACATTCGGTAACTGTACTCTATAACCCTGCTACCCAGGTTTACTGCATTTGCAATTCGCTTATGTTTTTATCTCTTATCAATTTGAAAACTCCACATATTTTAGCTACTTATCTAGAGGTAAAATAATAGATGTTTTCCTAATTGATTAGTGTTTGAATATCTTCAAGTGCTTTAAGTACAGTTGTGTGTTGTTTAACCATAGGGATACATTTTGAGAAATGCATCTTTAGGGGATTTCATCATTGTACAAACATTGTGGAGCATACTTACATAAACCTAGATGGTATAACCTACTACGTACCTAGACAATATGGTATTTCCTATTTTTCCTAGGCTACAAACCTGTACAGCATGTCACTGTATTGAATACTTTAGCTAATTATAACACAATGATAAGTATTTGTCTATGTAAACACAACTAAGCAGAAAAGATAATGCATTGTGCTACAGCATTACAATGGTTATGATGTCATTAGGCAACAGAAAGTTTTCAGCTCAGGTATAATCTTGTGAAATCACTATCCTATGTCTTTTCAGTTGTTGACCAAAATGTCATTGACCAAGATGTCATTGTGTAATTTATAATATTTTCTGGGTATGTCAACTACTTTGAAAGCATCATTTACAAATAACCAAAGGTTAGCCATTAGATTGTTTACAAAGGTATCTTTTTTAAAAAATTGTAACTTTTAGGGCCTTTTACAGTGTCCAAAATTATAGCAGCCACTAAACTGCTATAATTTGTTAGCTACTAATTTTTATTGAACAAATAAACACAGTTAACTTTTTTTTTTTGTAGTAAGGTAGCTACAAGGAAGCATTGAGTTGGTCTGATTTCAGATATTAGCATGCAGAAACGTAGTGTAACTCCATTTTAATAACAAATCATAATTTAAACTTGTATTTTCAAATGGCCTTAGGCTTGATCTGAGCAGTGATGAAAACTTAACAATTTTCAGTAGAATTTTTAATGTAGCTGACTTGGGGTTTATTGAGTGAAGACTTTTTGCTATCTAGACTTATGAAACTGAATTGCACAAATATGGGCCCAATGATCAGAGTAGGAGAGAGTGTTGTTCTTTCTCTCCTCTACTGCTGAGTACTAAAGATAGGATATTTGAAGTTCAAACATCCTCCTGCTGCAGAAAGAGTCAATGAAGGTAAAGGGTTTCTACTCAGCCTGATCTTTATGGCCTGGCCAGTTTTGGGGCCTCATAAATGTGAGTGAATGAGAGAGGCAGGAATAAAGCAGTGGAGAAAAACTGAAATAATTGAAGACTCTGAAGGTTTCAGCAGAAGACCTGCCAACCACACCAGTTATATCAGTTTTTGCTGTTGGAAGGGGGTTTTGTATTCTGTTGCTTGCTTCTGTAAGTCAGAGATGGATAAGTTTTAGACAAATTATTCTTTATTCAAGTCCTATGCACCACAGAGAACAGTCCCAGAAAAAGTTCTTCAGTATCTTTGGATTACCTTTGTTATACTTCCATACTATCTAAAAACATATCATTAAACATTTCTTCAATACAAATTTCTTTAACCTTCATTATATCAGGTCAATAAAGGACCTTAGAATACATTTCCTTGACTTTTCCAAGCCATGGCATGTATAAGTAGCTAACTTTATATTACCACTAACCAATTCATTCTTGGAGTCAAAGCTTTTTGAATCAAAATAATAGGAAGATAACTGTAGAGGGTATTAATAGAACAAATAATAAGGCTAATTCGAATGGTAAATGTTCTTAAGGATTATCTTATCTTCAAACAGTCTGTTAATAACAAACACATTATTTATTTGAAAACTGAGTTTTTATTCTGCTTTAAAATCTAAAGTTCAAATCGAGATTTCAAGTTATACAAGGCACATGATAAGATCAATAGCAATTTTTTTTTTTTTTTGTAATACTACTAGTAGAATAGTAATAGGACTGCCTTGTGTCTTCCCTAAAAAAGAACATTGCTTAATTACAAGATAAGTAAAACAGAACTATGTCAAACTTATACATTATTAAAACTGCTATTTGCTTTCACAATGTGTGTTGCATGTGCGTGCGTATGTGAGAGAGAGAGGGAGAGAGAGAGAATCTGAGGAAAAATTTTCAGAAAGCAGGCTAGTAGAACTGGACTTACTTGTTTATTTAAATGTTTATTACCTTTTTCTTCTGCTAGATTATATACATGAATCAGGCTCATGTCTATTTGGTTCATCACTGAATATCTAGTAATTCCCACAGTGCTGAACATATATGCTCAATAAATATTTGCTGAATTTAAGAATGACTTTGCTTAATTTTTACTCTTTCTGATTACTTAGACCCAGAGAGAGCCTCTCTCCTCATTGAGACCAAGATCTGAAAAACCTATCTTCTCCCTTGATAGGGTTGCCAGATGAAACTCAGAACATCTACTTAAATTTGAATTTCAGATAAATGATGAATAATCTTTCACAAGTATTTATCAAGTATTGCAAATGTGTTCCATGCAATATTTGAGCTGTATTTATAAACAATTATTTATTATTTATCAAAATTCAAATTTCATTAGGAATCCTGTATTTTTATTTGTTAAATCTTTCAACCATCCCTCTTGGGTAAGAGAGAAAGAACATTGGGCTGACTCTTACCCTGAAGCTCCCTTGTCAAGGTGGAGTTACAAGTCATTATAACATCATGTGTCCTACTTAAGGTGGAGTGTATGGAACAGGGCCAAGAGAGCAAGAGTAATCCAAGAATATTTAGAGATAGTCTAAGTGTTAAGGCCACAGACCATCAGTTTTGAAAAGAGAGAGATTTTTAAGTGTTTGATGTGGACAGAGACAGAGTTGGAGTCAAAGACAGTGAGAAAAATTTGAGTTAGTAATAGAGTTAACCACTGGGATTCTGCAGCTCTTTTATCTAATGGTTATACCAAATCTGGCTTAAACAGAGATGGGACAGCAGGGGTTCTAGGGAAACTGTTTCCTTCTTTATGATCTAAAAAAACTTCCAGTAAAGTAATTTGATGAACTAATTAACATGCTTTACATTTTTCTGGTTGATTCCTACCAACGAAAAGAATCTATAATAGTGGTTAAGATTTTAGGTAATAGTGACATTTTTTAAGGTCATATGACTTTCAAATTACTGTACTTATTTATTTATTTATTCATTCATTCATTCCCTAACACATTAATCAGATATTTATTGTATGCTAGATACTATTCTGGGCTTCAGAAATAGAGGATTTGAGTTTATAATTTAGTCATAAAACAGTAAACAAACAAAATTATTTCAGGTTGTGATAAATGTGTTGAAGAAATAAACAGAATGGTATAAAGGTTAATAACTGGATTTGGAGGGTGGGGAAGACAACTTTAGGTCAGGTGCCCCTGGAAAACCTCTCTGAGGCGGTGCTATTTGCAGTGAGTCTTGAAGAATAAGAAGCTAGCCATGCAAAGATCTTTAGGAAAATCATGTTATGCAGAAGAACATGTTCAAAAGGTCATTCCTTGGAAAGAGGTCACTGACACTATTTTCATGAAAAGAAATGAGGCATGAGTGGTTAGAGAGTGGAAGATGAAATTGGCGAGGCAGGCAAGGGCCTGATCATGGTTAGACCTTATAAACCTTTGTAAGGAGTTTGATTACTTTTTCAAACTACTTTGGGGAAGCTTTGAAGGGGTGAAGTAGAGAAATGCTATGCTTTGATTTGCCTTTTAAAAAGATCATGCTTTCTGATGGGTGGAAAATAAATAGGGGGTGGAAAGAATAACAGTAGAAGTAGAAAGACTGCTGAATTTAGGAGGCCATTGTAGAAAATGATCTCACCGAAGGTAGTGACTTGGACTAGAGTGTTGGCCACGAAGATAACGTGGCTAGACTTGGCTTACTTTGTAAGTAGAACTGATAATTTGCTTATGGATTTTATGGAGGTAAAATTGGGGAAAATGTTAGGATTATGGAGATTTGGGAAAAGTGGGGGTGAAAGTTAAGTCCTATAGTTTTTGGCTTGGACAGTTCAGTAGATAGGGATATTATTTGCTGATGTAGAAAAGACTAGTTGGAAGACCAAGTTGAAGGAATAAAGAGATCTCTTTGAATATGTTAAATGTGAGATGCCTTTAGTCATGCAAATAGCAATGTCATGTAGGCCATTGCCTACATGAGTAAGGATCTCAGAAAACTTAGGGCTGGAGATACAAATTTGAATGTTATCTGTATGTGAATAATATTTGAAGGCTTGGAAATGAATGAGATTATTTAGAGAATATTAGTAAAGAAGACAAAAGGACAGATAACTGAATTCTGAAAGAGAAATTTGAATCAAAAATGGAATGATTGTGTACAAATTATATAAGAATTTGGGTAAAAACAAAAACAGAGAAGCATTCATTGGATTTGTAACATGGAAACTATTAAAGATTGATGAAGAGTGTCTTTGTAATGCAGGGGAGGAAGTCAGATTGGAATGGCTGGAAGAATAAATAGGAGGTAACAGTGTGGTTAATGAACTAGTAATACATTTTCTTTGAGATGTTTTGATGTAACAAGGACAAAAAATATAGGGCAATAGCTAGAATGATATGTAGGGTCAACAGAGAATTTCAAAAAGTTGGAGACAAAAGAAGTTCATCTAATATGGATAAAGAAATTGATAATACAGAAAGGCAAGGAAGATTAATGTAGAAACAAAGGCCCTTGAGAAGATGGGAGGAGTGTGTCCCAGAGCACAAGATTCTTCCAGTTTGTTCATTCTGAAAACATTTCTTTAACATCTACAATTAGACAGGTACTGGAATGGATACTGAAAGCACAAAGAAAATCAATTACTCAGAAATGATTACAATCTAGGAGAAGAGATATACAATTAAAGAAAAAATATGTGCAGAAACAAGTTATGGAAGTTATATGAAGCCCTAAGAAAAACTGATAACTTTATGAGTGACAATAGAACCAACCATTTTGGCTTTCTTGTGGATATTTCAAATACAGCTATTTGCCACCTTACTTTTCCTGGTATTTTATTAGAAGTAACTAATTGATGATTTGCTTGGCCCTAGGACATTGAAAATATTAGATATTAAAATATTAATTAAAAATGTGCTAATGAAAACAACAAAATGGAGCATCATTCCGGGAAGATTTTTGAGGAAAGATAACAAGCATCTTAGATTGGACTGTTTTTGCAGTTCTAGTTTTTTGTGCCAAAACAACACCTTTCAACTTGAAAACTGCAAGATTGCTCCTGCAGAATGCCTTTGAAATGACAGTTCATTTCTTTTCTTGTGCTTCCATATTATATGTGTCTATTTATTCCAGATTATTTTAGTAATTTCTCAATTCTTTGACCACAGGGAACAGCTATTTATTATGATTATCCCAAAGGAAAACGTATGGGCAGAGGGGGCATCTAAATTCATTTTTCAATGGTCAATGTAATTAGCATTAACCTTTTTAGACTGTCTGTCTCTGGTATTTGCAAAAGCCGGAAAAAAGATTTATCCAAGCAGAATTATAGTTTTGCTCTTTTGCCCTTATCACCCTTGACTCTTACCTATATTAATGATGGAGATATGACCTGATCATCTTTTAGATGGACATCTCTCGGCCTGAAATAGGCATTGATCCTCTCACTGTCCCCTGAGTTTAAAGATCAGGCAGTCATTGGCCTAGTTGATAGAATATGTCATGTTTTAATTGCTCCTATTTTAGCCTCCAAGAAAAGACCACTCATTAGCCTATTGTGAATGTGTTACCTTCACTTCCTAATTTCCAAATATGCCATTCCAGTGACACTTCTTCAGGGTTCTCCAAGAGACACTTTATGGCCATATCAGTTGTGTGGATTTTTACTCCATGCTAAACAGTCTTGATTAAGTCAGCACTGTGATAAGCTGCTGATCAACACATTAGAATACTTGGCCAAGAACAGGCTCCCAAGCCTTGTGGTCAAGGCCCCAGCTGCTTCTCTAGAGATATATTCAAAACCAGAGTCCCCAATTATTTCTTTGTCTTTACTGTGGTACACGATGACTCTGGAAAATATGGAAAACTAATAGACTATAACCATTTTGAGGGAATATATTATCGTGACTTTGACTCGGATAAAGCCACAATTATTAACTGGGAGATGAAGAAGAGATCGTTTTATTGTCCTGCTTCCCATGGATACCCTGAGAATTACCACACGGTAGGTAACTTTAACTGGAGGGAATTAATTGTGGGTTGAGTGTAACCTACGGAATAGAAGACTCATTATGAATAATTTACCTGACCAGATGTATTGAATATTTTGTTCTATTTCCACGAGAATTCAAAAATTCTGTGCACCAGTTTTGATATGATAGTATCAAAAGAAAAAGTTATGGTGCATCGTTGCCTTATATTATTCTCCATCCACATTATAGTTGTTGAATAATCAGTGCTTTCTATAGGGCAATATCCAGTACTACAAAGAGCTTAGGCCTAAGGAGATATAGAAAGCTTAGAACTTCCTGCAGTAACAGCATCTTTTCAGATAACATTGAGATTTTCACATAATATAGTAGATACATTTATTTCCACTATTGCTTTCCAGGTTCTTTTCCCTCTCTCTTTTTCTAATATCTATGTCTATTTTCCAGATCTTTGCCATTTAAAATTTAATTTTGATATATAAGTACCCACATTTTTTTTCTAATGACTTTATTATTCTTTCCTAATATTTGTACATTTGAATTATCTGCTCATTATCCATTTAGATCTTTAATGAAGATGTAAAAAAAAAACAATTTTAACCTCTGTAGACATCTTTCTAGTGTTATACCATTTCTTTGATTATAACCTTATATTTCTGTTGTTAATGAAATTTTCAGTGGATATAAAAGTGCTCATTTCCAAACTAATTTGAATTAATTTTTCAAAGTATATGGCATGATATCATAACCTTAAAATTTCACAGCAGTTCCAAAAGTCTTAAACATCACTGTGTTAGTGATTATATAAATAACCTTTAGTTTTGAATATCTGTTCTAGTTAAGCTGTTTCCTTAACTCTGAAATCAAATGTTCATAAAGCAAATGTCAAGCTGAAATTAATATGTTTAGAAATAAGCAGTAGGATGGTGAAGTTCAGTCATCAATAGCTAAATGCCACCCAGGAAAGACTTCTGCACCACGAGTATTTAAAGACTGCCCCCTACCCACACAAAAACACACACGCACACAATAAACAACCACTGAGTTCCAATATTCTTAGCTTGTTTACCTTTCTTAATCCTATGGACATGATGCTGCCTCATTGGGCCCAGGGCAATCCTTTATTTTCTCTAAATTATAAACACATACATGTATAAGTCATTCAATCTAAAGCATATACCATTTTTATACTTGTTAAGTTATAAATTATACTTCTTAGCTCAGTGTTCAATGTAGGGATCCAGTAAGATTGGGGAGGCCTATCACTTCCACTAGTAAAGCTATATTCTTTTGAATGAAATACCAGGAATAATACAGAAATAATACAACAATAATAAAATATTACAAATTTAATAGTCTGTCTTTGTTTTTTCACTCTGTGGGCAGATATTTGTTATATTTTACTGTTACTACAGACCCTAGGCTGCATTTGAGCCAAGAGAATGTTGGTAAAAATGCTCTCTTGATATTTTAAACAATAATTTCAAAAATGATTAAAAATAATATGTATTTAAGTTCCCCTTCCCATCTCTTTAATCTGTTCCTCAGTAATTTGATTTCATATTCAGATATTCTAGAAACATGCCTGTTTTCAGGAGTGAAGTTAGCCATGCATTCTGTCATAGTGAAGAAGGCATCAAATGTTAGCATCAAAATCTAGGAGTGGCTTGAATAAAAGAGTAATTCTGCTCTCTAATCCTAGAAGACAGAAGGCTTGTAGATCAACTACTTTAAAATGAAAGTTTTTGTCAGTGAGGGTTCTCTAATTTTAACTGGTTTATAAATAATAATCTAATATTTAGCTGTATAGAAATGTGCTTTGAAATAATTTTATATGGGGTGTTTAATAGGAAGCTATTTTACTTGAAGCTATGGATGTTTTAGTGAAAACAAAACAAATATTGGCTGAGAAGTATACTCGAGTATACTAAGTATCCAAATCACCCTCCATATTAAAATGAGATTGACCTTGCTATGGGAGCAGCATTTTGGATATATATCTGTTTGTCTGTCTGTCTTCCTGTCATCTATTTATCTGTATGCTACCTCTTTGATCAGGAGCCACCACAATTAGTTTTTAAGTAAATGTTGGATACAGGCAGTTGCTTGGTTTATCTCTTCTGTTCAGGCAAACATCTTTGTTAAACTCCTTAATTGTTTTAAGAGGGTATAACATCTAGCCTTATTGGGGGCTACCCAATATTTCAACATAGGTTCTTTTCTAATTTCCCTAAGTGTCAACTGGTCTGAGAAATAAAGGGAAAGAGTACAAAAGAGAGAAATTTTAAAGCTAGGTGGCTGGGGGAGACATCACATGTTGGCAGGTTCTGTGATGCCCCCTGAGCCATAAAACTAGCAATTTTTTATTAGCAATTTTCAAAGGGGAGGGAGTGTACAAATGGGATGTGGGTCACAGAGATCGCATGCTTCAAGAGCAACAAAATATCACAAGGCAAATGGGCAGAGCAAGGTCACAAGGCCAGGGAGAAACTAGAATTACTAATGAGGGTCCGTGTCCTGGTGTGCATGCACTGTCATTGATAAACATCAGGAAATAGGGTTTGAGAGCAGACAACTGGTCTGACTAAAATTTACTAGGCAGGAATTTCCTAATCCTAATAAGCCTGGAGGCGCCACAGGAGACTAAGGCGTGTTTCATTCCTATCTACAACTGAATAAGGCAGACACTCCCAGAGCGGCCATTTTAGAGCTCCACCCCCCCACCAAAGCATTCTTTTCCCAGGGCTGTTAATTAATATTCCTTACTGGGGAAAGAATTCAGTGATATTTCTCTTACCCATTTTTGGCAATAAGAGAAATATGGCTCTGTCCTGCCTGGCTCCCAGGCAGTCAGACCTAATGGTTATTTCCCTTGTTCCCTGAACATCACTGTTCTTTCTTCAAGGTGCCCAGATTTCATATTGTTCAAACACACATGCTTTATGAACAATTTGTGCAGTTAACACAATCATCACAGGGTCCTTAGGCAACATACATCCTCAGCTTATGAAGATGATGGGATTAAGAGATTAAAGACAAGCATAGGAAATTATAAGAGTATTGATTGGGGAAGTGATAAATGTTCATGAAATCTTCACAATTTATGTTCAGAGATTGCAGTAAAGACAAGGGTAAGAAATTATAAAAGTATTAATTTGGAGAACTAACAAATGTCCATGAAATCTTCACAATTTATGTTCTCCTGTCATGGCTTCAGCAGGTCCCTCTGTTTGGGGTCCCTGACTTCCCTCAACATCTCTCCCTTTCTTTTTATATAAATGTGCTATGGTGATGATGGCTTGTTCATTCTATTGATTTTGATGCAGGATTCTTTGACTGGTCTGGCACACTAAAGACAAGCTGATTAAACAGAGAAATGTAATTCCACAATTTACTACAGTGGAGCCCCCAATAGACTTAATCCAAGTTGTGGGGTTTAGTCTAGAAAGATTTTCTGCCACCTGATCTAATGCCTCAGCTCCAGGCACAATGGATAAATGAGCTTGAGAGGCTTCAAAAATTTGTTTCTTTAATTTAGTTATGTCCAGTGATAAATTATCTTCCCTAGCCTCACATTTATTAATTGTTAAATCTAAAATCTACATTAAAATCAACATTTAGAGTAGACACACTATAAGTACTTGTCAGAATATAATATTGAACTATTCAGTACCTTTCTAAAAGTCAATTGAGAGAAACAATAGAGAGAAGATTGCTTAAATGCTCTAAAGTCCACTAAATCAGTAATTACCAAGAGGGAAATATATATTCCCTGTGTTCTTCAGAATAAGTGTGTATTTGCTGTAATAATAAAGGACCACAATTCCCAGTGCTTAGAGTTTCAAATTTCTCATGTATGCAAGAAATACAAGTCTGTCATGGGTCATCTATGAATTTGTTTCCACATTTTTTTTCACTCTAGGACCTGGTGAAACAGAGCAACCTCTGTTTTGAGCATTTCAGTTATCATAGTATAAATAAGAGCAATATGGAGAAAAACAAAATGGCTGTTAAGCTCATGTCTGCAAATACCACATATCACTTCTGTTCACCTTTCTTTGGCCAAAACAAGTCACCTGGGCATTTTTGAATTCTATACTGTGGGGATATATAATCCTTCCCCAGAGATGGTTACCGCAGGAAGAAAAATCAGAATATTTTGTAAAGAGCAACATAATTTCCTATACTCCCCTCTAGGGGCATATCTCTTGAGAAGAAGAGGATGTATTTTTCAATAGTTAAGTCATCCACAGCATCTGATATGCTACACAGGTGAACATGCCCCCATGCCAGTATGTGGAGAATCTGGGTGTTACTGACCTACTGCTCTTGATAGGTATGTAATTCCTATCTGTTGACTTGAGCCAGAAAAACAAGGAGTATTACTATTCTAGATATGTTAATTATAATCACTTGGTGAATTAGTCCAAGTCAAAATATGAATCTACACTTAAAATATCTGCCTGAACATGGCATATGTCATATATAATCATATCCCAATGGTCAGAGCAAGTGCTATAATCAAGCCCAGTTCAATAGGGCAGGGATATACAGTTGTTTTACAGTGAAGGAAGTAGTGAGTAATTGTCAAAAACAAATCTATTACACTATCTTTAGCTCAGTATTTCTCTTGTTAAATCTTGATTACTTATCAAAGAAAGGCTAAGCATGGTACTTCTAGTTTCTCACAGATATGCATTCAACAAATATTTGCTAGTGTGTGCTAGAAGGCTTACTACACATATGTAAGCTGCATAATTCCCTCAATCCATGGAAATTCATAGCTCTTGCGTAAAGACACTGCATAATCCCAGGGGTATTGATTTCCATTGTCTACCTCTTTAGATATTCTTTCCTTCATTTTGGAAGACATTATATTTACCATAGACAATATAGCTTTGTTGGGAGCGGTTTCTTTTTGGTAACTTTTCATAGACAAAAAGAAAAATGGTATAGATTTTGGATTCAGACAAAACTGATGTGACATTCTAGCTCTACCACTTTTTAGCTCATGACTGGCCTCTTTAAGATTGCATTTTGTTACCTAGGAATTGGGTGAAATACTTAAAATCATTGAGTTGTGAAAACAGAAAGAACTTATTTGTAGGATGCCTGGTGTATTATTGTAGCAAGCACTTAATATGTGCTAGTTTCTCTTTCCCTCTAAAGTTGCACAGGTGAAAGAGTAAATAGAATTGGCTATTTTTGTGGGGAATATGTTGAGACATTGACATAGAGTTGTACTAGTACCACCCACTTGATAAAGAACTTGCAAAATTTTGAAAGTGACTAATTTCCTTCTTCCTACTCACAGAAATTGATTTAGAGGAAATTTACATCTCTTAAAAAATTGTCTTTCTGATATCCTAGAGGAAGAAGTAATTTAGTAGAAAACTATGAGTTTTTCTACAACATTGAGTAAAGCAGCAGATAATGTAGATGGAGAGTCTTTTGCATTGTGGCCCTGTAAGAAATATGATAGTAGATAATCACTAAGGTAGTTTTCAACTCCATGATTCCATGGAAAGAATATATATGTATGTGTGTATGCATATATATATGAATATTGTATATATTTAGTAGATGTGTATATAGTTATAACATTTTTAATTAGTAAATATAAATATAAAGCAATAAATATAAAGCCAGATTAAACCAAAGCAGAAGCCATTGTTCCTGATTCACCCTTTGTTATGATGAAGGCTGTTTCAACTCACCGTTTGCCAACTTAAATTGAGAGTACTGATCACCCAGAATTGTCATCTTCAACCTCTAAGGCTACCATTTATGCTTTCATCAACTGATGATTTACTGATATCCAAACTATTCTGAGAGCTGAGGTACATCCTTGAGGAAGACGCAAGCACTGCTGTAATTCTGAGTTCTGTTCCTCTGTTTCAAAATGTCAAGCCCAGTGAAAGCTGGGCTTGACAAAAATCTTGTTCTAATTTCAAGCCTAATAGAATGTTAAAGAAAGCCCTAATTTCTGCTTCCTTACCAAATTATAGAATTATAACACATCTACCTCTTAGGCTATCTACTAGCTCTTAAGGCTCTTAGAACCTTAGAATTTTAATTTCTCCCATAGAGATTCTAAAATGAAATAATTTTCTTTGAGATGGTTTGGAGAACAGGGGCAGAACATGAATGACACTTGTATTTCTCTGCTTTCCTGAAACAGGAAATAGGGACAATTCTTGTAGAAGTGATATCCTTGTTTCAACTACTGAATCAAATATAATATTCAGGGTAGCAATTGTGTGTAGGAAAAACTGAAGTGTGTGCTCTGGACAGCTATTTATGTTCTCTAAGCTTAGTGATTGAGAGAGGAGATAGGGTAGAAATGGGAGGAATATAGAAAAGCAGGCATAATTGGCATTGGCAGTTTTTGCTTGGGTGAATCCCTTGGTGTAGTAAGGATTTCTTGTCTCTCCCTGCAAAGGTGTGAAAATGAGAGAACATAATTTTCCTTATACATTTCCAGCAAGCAGACTTGAGAAATCCTGTGGCTTCTCAGTGGTTTATGGGAATAGCGCAGTTTATTTAGACAAGGGGAGAAGGGAGGGGTGGGGAAGAGAGAGAACAAATGAGAAATCAGGGTCAGTGTGGATCTATGTTCTGAAAAGATAGGGCCATTTTTTTCCCCCAGATTTTAGTAGATCTACTAGTTATTGAGACTGTCCCATGGGCTTCCTCTTGAGATGTCAGAACACTCAGATAAAAACTGACCAGGAAAGGGAGGAGAGAAAATGTGTCCTCCTACTGCTACAAAGTGGAAAGATGGAATGCTGTGTATAGCTCAGTCTCTCAGGTCAAAGGCCAGGTGTCAGTCCCTCCTTTTCCCCAAATCAAAGCCTGGAGCAGCAGCAGCTGAAACTACTTATTCTGACCATCAGCTTTTAACACAGAACTTGCTTTTGACTTTGCAAGCAGTGGCAAGATGAGCAGAACTGGGGAGGCTGAAGGAGAACTGTGCCTTCTGTGACACGTTTAAATGTAAAGGATCTCTGGAGGAAATAAAGTATTTTGGCATGTAGGATTCTGCCTTGAACTTTTAATGTAAGTCCTTTTTTACCCTCTTTTCTATTTCTTTTCATTATAAATTCTTCTCTCATTCTCATACTTTTATTCTCTTCTTGCTGAACTCTTCAGCTCTGGATAACCACTACTAGCCCTTAAGGCTCTTAGAATCTTAGAATTTTAGTTTCTCCCGGAGGGAGTCCAAAATGAAATAATTTTCTTTGAGAGAGTTTGGAGAACAGGGACAGAAAGTGAATTACACTTGTATTTTTCTGCCTTGTTCTGAAGGAATCCTCCAAATTTTATACATTTTAGGGATAGAAGATGTTGGTAACAATTGTCATTCAGAAAGCAGAGTTTTGCTTTTGATCCTATGGAAAACATGTAACATGAAGTACTCAGGCAGTGTGGCATGGGAAAAACAAAACAACAACAAGAAAAAAACAGTATACAATGATGGGATTGTGAAACACTGCACTTTAAATAGCCCATTGTGCATCATGCACCTCAGATAATCCTGTCACCACAGTTGTCAGGGTTGTTGGGGGTGGAAAGGGGCATGGGTGTCCTGTTGCTGGCTAGAACTTGAAACAAATGACAGATTCAGAGACCTGACCATCCATAGTCTTCCCTGCCATGCCTTTAAAACTCAATTCTAAATTCCACTTTCCAGGAAACCTTCCATTTATAATGCTACTTTATTATGAAAAAATTAATCTCACATTTCTTTCATGTGGTTGTGCTGTCTTGACAGCACGATCATTTGTATGCATTTATACATTGCTTTGAGAACTTTTCACATTTTTCATTTTTATTTCTTTCCTGTATATATGCTGTGGGTAACCAATTGTTTTGTACCTTTCTACAGATAGAAAGCATGCCTTTAATTTGTTTTGTCTCCCTCCTGATGTCTATAGACAGTGCCCAGCACCACAAGGTTGATGATTAAATGATAAGCAGAAATATTCAATCTCATGAAAAATGACAAGGGGGCCTTTGTTTGTAGGCTCTCATAATGAGTTCATATGTCATCTATATTGTCTGAATGTTACAGATACCCTTTCAAAAGGGGGCATTGACTTCTCTTTCAGTAGTTGAACTATATAAGGAAACAAGAGAGTAGGGAGAATGTGGGGAGAGAAAGAGGAAAGTGTTCCTAATCAGCCTCTTTCCATGTTTGCACCACCTTTTGCAATGCCATTGGTACACAACTCTGAAGCCCTTCTTTCTCTTTTTATGCTGATACAATAAGGTATGAAATGAAATGGACTCTATTTTTATTTTTTTCTTTATTCTAAAATAAAGGGATGCATGTGCAGAATATGCAGGTTTGTTACATAAGTATACATGTGCCATGGTGGTTTGCTGCATCTATTGACCCATCCTCTAAGTTTCCTCCCTTCCACTCAACCCCTCAACAAGCCATGGTATGTTTTGTTCCCTTCTCTGTGTCCTTGTGTCCTCAATGTTCAACTCCCACTTATGAGTGAGAACATGCGGTGTTTGGTTTGTTTTCTGTTCCACATTAGTTTGCTGAGGATGATGGCTTCTAGCTTCATCCATGTCCCTGCAAACGACATTATCTCATTGCTTTTTATGGCTGCATAGTATTCCATGGTGTATATGTACCATATTTTCTTAATCACTCTATCATTGATAAGCATTTGGGTTGGTTCCATATCTTTACTATTGTATATAGTGCTGCAGTAAACATACATATGCATGCGTCTTTACAGTAGAATGATTTACATTCCTTTAGGTATATACTCATATTGAGATTGCTAGGTCAAATGGTATTTCTGGTTCTAGATCCTTGAGGAATAGCCATACTGTCTTCTACAGTGGTTGAACTAATTTACATTCCCAACAAGAGTGTAAAAGCTTTCCTGTTTCTCCACAGTCTCGCTAGCATCTATCATTTCCTGACTTTTTAATAACTGCCATTCAGACTGGCGTGAGATGGTATCTCATTGTGGTTTTAATCTGCATTTCTCTGATGAGTGATGTTGGGCTTTTTTTTCATATGTTTGTTGACCATGTAAATATCTTCTTTTGAGAAGTGTCTGTTCATATCCTTTGTCTACTTTTTGATGAGATTGCTTGTTTTTTTCTTGTAAATATGTTTAAGTTTCTAGTAAATTCTTGATATTAGACCTTTGTCCAGATGGGTGGATTGCAAAAATTTTCTCCCATTCTGTAGGTTGCCTATTCTGTCTGATGATAGTTTGTTTTGCTGTCCAGAAGCTCTTTAGTTTAATTAGATTCCATTTGTCAATTTTGGCTTTTGGTGCAATTGCTTTTGGCATTTTTGTCATGAAGTCTCTGCTCTTGCCTATGTCTTGAATGGTATTGTCTAGGTTTTCTTCCAGAGTTTTTATGGTTTTAGGTCTTACGTTTAAGTCTTTAATCCATCTTGAGTTAATTTTTGTATAAGGTGTAAGGAAGGGGTCCAGTTTCAGTTTTCTGCATAGGGCTAGCCAGTTTTCCCAGCACCATTTACTGAAAAGGATATCCTTTCCTCGTTGCTTGTTTTTGCCAGGTTCATCAAAGATCAGATGGTTGTAGATGTGTGGTGTTAATTTTGAGGCCTCTGTTCTGTTCCATTGGTCTATATATCTGTTTTGGTACCAGTACCATGCTGTTTTGGTTACTGTAGCCTTGTAGTATAGTTTGAAGTAAAGTAGCATGATGTCTCCAACTTTGTTCTTTTTGCTGAGGATTGTCTTGGCTATATGAGGTCTTCTTTGATTCCATATGAAATTTAAAATAGTTTTTTCTTATCTGTGAAGAGTGTCAATGTTAGTTTGATGGGAATGGCATTGAATCTATAAAGTATGATCATTTGCACAATATTGATTCTTCCTATCCATGAGGATGGAATGTTTTTCCATTTGTTTGTGTCCTCTCTTATTTCCTTGAGCAGTAGTTTGTAGTTTTCCTTGAAGAGGTTGTTCACCTCTCTTGTTAGCTGTATTCCTAGGTATTTTATTCTCTTTCTAGTGATTGTGAATGGGAGTTTATTCATGATTTGGCTCTCTGCTTGCCTGTTGGCATAAAGGAAAGCTTGTGATTTTTTTACATTGATTTTGTATCCTGAGACTTTGCTGAAGTTGCTTATCAGTTTGAGCAGTTTTTAGGGTGAGATGATGGGGTTTTCTAAGTATAAAATCATGTCCACTGGAAACAGAGACAACTTGACTTCCTCTCTTTCTATTTAAATATCTTTTATTTCTTTCTCTTGCCTGATGGCCCTGGCCGGAACTTTCAATACTATGTTGAATAGGAATGGTAAGAGAGGGCATCCTTGTCTTGTGCTGGTTTTCAATGGGAATGCTTCCAGCTTTTGCCCATTCAATATGTTATTGGCTATGATTTGTCATAAATAGCTCATTATTTTGAGATATGTTCCATCAATACCTGGTATATTGAGAGTTTTTAACATGATGATATTCAATTTTATCAAAGGCTTTTTCTCCATCTATTGAAATAATTATATGGTTTTTGTCATTGTTTCTGTTCATGTGATGGATTACATTTATTGATTTATGTATGTTGAACTAGCCTTGCCTCCCAGGGAGGAGGCCGACTTGATTGTGGTGGATAAGTTTTTTGATATGTTGCTGGATTCGGTTGGCCAGTATTTTATTGAGGATTTTCACATCGGTGTTCATCAGGAATATCATCTGATTGGCTCCTGTGCCTGGCCTGAAGTTTTCTTTTTTTGTTGTGCCTTCTCCTGGTTTTGGTATCAGGATGATGCTGGCTTCATAAAATGCATTAGGGAAGTTTCAATTGTTTGGAATAGTTTCAGAAGGAATGGTACCAGCTCCTCTTTGTATTTCTGGTAGAATTCAACTGTGAATCCGTCTGGTCCTGGGCTTTTTGACTGGTAGGCTATTAATTACTGCCTCAATTTCAGAACTTGTTATTGGTCTATTCAAGGATTCAACTTCTTAGTTTAGTCTTGGTAGGGTGTATGTGTCCAGGAATTTATCCATGTCTTCTAGATATTCTAGTTTATTTTCATAGAGGTGATTACAATATTCTCTGATGGTAGTTTGTATTTCTGTGGGGTTGGTGTTGACAGTCCTTTTATCATTTTTTTTAGTGCATCTATTTAATTCTTTTCTCTCTTCTTTATTAGCCTAGCTAGTGGTCTATTTTGTTAATTTTTTCAAAAAACCATCTCCTGGATTTGTTGATTTTTGGAGGGTTTTTTGTGTCCCTATCTCCTTCAATTCTTCTCTGACCTTAGTTATTTCTTGTTTTCTGCTAGCTTTTACTTTGCTCTTGCTTATCTAGCTCTTTTAATTGTGATTTTAGGGTGTTTATTTGAGATCTTTCTAGCTTTCTGATGTGGGCATTTAGTGCTATACATTTATTTCTTAACACTGCTTTAAAGCTTTGTCCCAGAGATTCTTGTATGTTGTCTCTTTGTTCTCACTGGTTTCAAAGAACTTCTTGATTTCTGTCTTAATTTTATTATTTAGCCAGGAGTCATTCAAGAGCAGGTTGTCAAATTCCCATGAAATTGTGTGGTGTTTAGTGAGTTTCTTAATCCTGAATTCTAATTTGATTACACTGTGGTCTGACAGACTGTTTGTTATGATTTCATCTGTTTTGCATTTGCTGAGGATTGTTTTACTTCCAATTATGTGGTTAGGTTTAGAATAAGTGCCAGGTGGCCCTGAGAAGAATGTATATTCTCTGTTTGTTTGGGATAGAGAGTTCTGTAGACATCTACTAGGTCCACTTGATGAAGAACTGACTTCAAGTCCTGAATATTTTCTGTCTTGTTGATCTAATACTCTCTGAATTTTCTGTCTCATTGATCTGTCTAATATTGACAGTGGGGTGTTAAAGTCTATCACTACTATTATATGGGAGTCTAAGTCTCTTTGTAGGTCTCTAAGAACTTGTTTTATGAATCTAAGTGCTCCTGTATTGGGTGCATATATATTCAGAATAGTTAATTCTTCTTGTCAAATTGTTCCCTTTATCATTATGTAATGCCCTTCTTTGTGTTTTCTGATCTTTGTTTGTTTGAAGTCTGTTTTGTGAGAGACTAGGATTGCAACCACTGCTTTTTTTTTGCTTTCCATTTGTTTGGTAAATTTTTCTCCATCCCTTTATTTTTAGCCTGTGTATGCCTTTGAACGTAAGATGGGTCTCCTGAATACAGTACACCAATGGGTCTTGATTTCTTATCCAGTTTGTCAGTCTATGTCTTTTAATTAGGGCACTTAGCCCATTTACATTTAAGGTTAGTATTATTATGTGTGAATTTGATCCTGTCATCATGATGCTATTTGGTTATTTTGCACACTAGTTGATGCAGTTTCTTCGTAGCGTCACTGGTCTTTATGTTTTGGTGTGATTTTGCAGTGGCTGGTACTGGTTTTTCCATTCCTTATTTAGTGCTTCTTTCAAGAGCTCTTTCAGGGCAGGCCTGGTGGTAATGAAATCCCTCAGCATTTGCTTGTCTGTAAAGGATTTATTTCTCCTTTGCTTATGCAGCTTAATTTGGCTGGATATGAGATTCTGGGCTGAAAATTCTTTTCTTCAAGAATGTTGAATATTGGCTCCCAATCTCTTCTGGCTTGTAGAGTTTCTGCAGAGAGGTTTGCTGTTAGTCTGATGGGCTTCCCTTTGTAGTTGACCTGGCCTTTCTCTCTGACTGCCCTTAACAGTTTTTGCTTCACTTTGACCTTGGAGAATCTGATGATGATATGTTTTGGGGTTGGTCTTCTGGTGGAGTATCTTAATGGTGTACTCAGTGTTTCCTGAATTTGCATGTGGCCTACCTTGCTAGGTTGGGGAAGTTCTCCTGAATAATATCCTGAAGTGTGTTTTCCAGCTTGTTTCCATTCTCCTGTCTCCTTCTGGTACTCCAGTCAATCGTAGGTTTGGTCTTTTTATGAAGTCCTATATTTCTTGGAGGGTTTGTTTATCCTTTTTCATTTTTTTCTCTATTCTTGTCTGCATGTCTTACTTCAGTAAGGTGGTCCTCAAACTCTGATATCCTTTCTTCCACTTGGTTGATTCAGCTGTTGGTACTTGTGTATGCTTCCAAAAGTTCTCATGCTGTGTATTTCAGCTCCACCAGGTCATTTATGTTCCTCTCTAAACTGGTTATTCTAGTGAGCTATTCCTCTAACCTTTTATTAAGGTTCTTATTTTCTTTGCATTGGGTTAGAACATGTTCCTTTAGCTCACCATAGTTTTTTGTTACCCATCTTGTGAAGTCTGCTTCTGTCAATTCATCCATCTGATCCTCTGACAAGTTCTGCGCCCTTGATGGAGAGATGTTGTGATCATTTGGAGAAGAAGAGGGACTCTGGCCTTTGAGTTTTCAGCATTTTTTCATTTATTCTTTCTCATCTTAGTGAGTTTGTCTAGTTTCAGTCTTTGAGGCTGCTGACACTGGGTGGGGTTTTTGTGGGAGCCTTTTTTTTTTCTTTCTTTCTTATTGTTGATGCTGTTGTTGTCACTTTGGGCATGTTTGTTTTTCTTTCAATAGTCAGGTCCCTCTTCTGTAGGACTGTTGCAGTTTGCTCTTTCACTTCAGGCCCTATTCATCTGATTCACTCCCATGCCTGGAGATGTCACTCAAGGAGGCTAGAGAGCAGCAAAGATGGATGCCTGTTCCTTCTTCTGGGATCTCTGACCTCGAGGGCCACCAACCTGATACCATTAGGATTGCTTCTGTATAGGATGTGTGACTGCCTATGTTGGAGGGTCTTACCCAGTTGGGTGGCATGAGGAACAGGACCCATTTAACGAAGCACTTTGTCCATTGGAGGAGAGAGTGTGTTTTGCTGTGAGAAACCTACTCCTCTGGGCTACCTGGATTCCCCATAACTACTAGGATGAGAGGCCAAATCTGCTGGTCCACAGAGACTGTGGTCACCCTTCCCCCTAGGGTCTCAGGCCCAGGGACATCTGAAATCTGTCCCTGAGCCTCTGGCTGTAGTTACTGGAGATCCTGCAGGGAAGCCCCACCCACTGAGGAAGGATGGGCAAGCATTAGACCTGAAGAGGCACTCTGGCCACAGACTGTCACAGCTGGTGTGTTGGGCTGTGGGGACAAGTCTTGGGATCAAGTCATTGTGTCTCCCTGGCTCCAGCAGGGGAAAAGCACAGCCTGGAGCTATAGAAATGGGTGCTGTCCTTCCTCCACCCAGGGAGCTTAGCATGTTAGGCAGTTGTGAGTCCCAGTGCTGGCTGCTGCCCCTCCCCCAAGGAGCTCGAATGGCTTAGACAGCAGGCAGCCACAATTGGTGCTGGTTGCCCCTTTCCCTGGGAGTTCTGTAGGCTTAAGCAGATTTCAGCTGAGAGACTGTAAGAACTTGCACATTCTGGAGTTGGGATGCTAGGCCCCAGTGGCATGGATTCGCAAGTAGGATTATCCGATCCAATGGTTGTGTGGTTCCATGGGAAAAGCAGTTTCGCTGATGGGTAGTGCACTTGCTCACCACCTCCCTTGGCTGGGGGGAAGGAGTTCCCCTTCCCCATGTAGCTCTCAGGTGGGCTGCCACACCACACTGTTCTTCCTTCTCTCTGGTTCATGCCAGACTTTAAATCACTTTTGATGATAGAACCTGGATACTTTGGTTGGCAGTGAAGGATTCACATGCTTATTGTGTTTTTTTTTTCAGTGGGAGCCTCCAAATGCGGTTGCTTCTAGTCGACCATCTTGGCCCTGCCTCCACTCTTTATTTTAATCCAGGCCCCATCACTTACTAATGGTAGCATTGTACAAATTACTTAAAATTTCCATGCCTCTGATTCCCCATATCAAAGTGGCATGAAAATAGCACTTACTGTATAGTGATACCACAAGGAGTAAATGAATTTGCATATGTAAAACTCTTAGAGCATTGCTTAGTAATACAATGTAGTAAGTGATTAGTAATCATCAATATCATTATCATGAGTTGGTAAAGGAGCAGGATATAAGGGCTGATCAAGATGACAACTATAGGTTATCCTAACTGATGGGAAAAATAGGTATTATGTGGGATAAGAGTAAAATAATCACTGAACAAGTTTCTGACTTTCATTCCTGCCTTGTCAGTGAGAGGCAAAATTTAATCTTAAAATTATCAGTTTCTGGTCATCCATAAACATATAAACAACAATAATAATGAAAATGATTTTTTAGGTCATACATGGTGGCTCATGCCTGTAATCCCAGGGCTTTGGTGGATGGAAGAAGGAGGATCACTTGAGACCAGGAGTTCAAGGCTGCAGTGAGCTATGATATAGCCTGGCTGATAGAGTGAGACCCTGTGTCTAAAACCAAAATGAAAAAGGAAAGAAAATGATTTTTTAACAGAACACTTACCACAGGAAGTACTTGATAGTTATTCTGCTGTATCACTGATCCATTTTTCTCCCCATCAACTATTACCATTGATTATGCAGAGGTTGCTATCAGATTAAGGTCTTATCTCCAACTTATTATGTAATTGAGGGAAATAAAGTTTGTACCTGGGAAGAATGAAGACTTTAAGAAGGCACAGTATTGTTACTGGACAACACCAAAGGGACAAGCTGTGCTGAGTTGTTTGCTTGAGATGAAACACTGCTCAGCACAGAGAGGTGTTCTGCTGTGGTACAAAAATGAATCTATACTCCAAACATACTCCAGATTAATGGAGACTGTGGTAAAGCATACTGGACTGCACTGTAGTATTTATTGACTTATTCAAGTTTCTTGGAGATACTGTGTAAAAGATAGTATATACAAATATAGGAATCCATAAAAGTATCAAGACAATAATGTCATTCTTTAAATTTTTATCTTATGTATGAATCTGCAAGAAGTTACTAGGTAAGTATTAATGTCATATATTAGAATATCATGGTAGCTTTAAAATGAACCTCACAGATTCTTGGAAAGATCTAAACTATCAGATGATAACTGAAGCAATAAGAAAATTGAGAGGGAAGTGGTAAAACAAATAAACAAACAAAAACCTAAATAGTAATGTCACTTAGGTAAACATTATCTGGACAGCAGTATGCTATATGATCATTATATTCTACAAGAGGACTCAATCTGGACTGAACTTCGGCTCAGTCATTAATGTGGCCCAACTGGCCCAGTTGCAAATTCTCATTTGTAACTGAAAGCCACTCATTCATTCAAGGCTTTATAAAGATAATAAAAGAATTAGTTGAAGATGATAACCCTTTATTGTGGAACAAGAATTGTATAGCTTATGTGATTAATCTGAATATCTACACATCTGCAGTTTTGAGCTAAGCATAGGATGTCTTTGAGTATATTCTAAGATTTCATTGCTAATTCCTTTTTTAAAGCAATTTTTATGTTGAGACTAAAATATACATATATGTTATCATCTTTATTATTTTTAAATGTACAGTTCAGTGGTAATAAATACATTTATATTATTTTTCCCTCCATCAGGTCTCCTCCTCCCTGTCCTTCCTGGCCTTGGTAACCACCAATCTACTCTCTATATTCATGACATCTACTTTTTTAAGGTCCCACATATGAGTGAGAACACGTGATACTTTTCTCTATGTGCTTGACTTATTTCACTTAACGTAATAGCCTTCAGTTCCATCCATGTTGCAAATGACAGGATTTCCTTCTTTTTATGACTGAATAGTGTTCCATTGTGTATATGTACTACATTTTCTTTATCCCTTCATCTATTGTTGGGCACTTAGGTTGATTCCCTATTTTGGCTATTATAAATACTTCTGCAATAAACAAGGGAGTGTAGTTGTCTCTTTGATATACTATTTTTTTTCTCTTGCATATATGCAATAGTGGAATTGCTGGATCATATGGTAGTTATATTTTTAGTTTTTTGAGGAACCTCCATATGGTTCTCCATAATGTTGTTTCCATTTTATTACTTTACTTGGTGAATAAAAATTGTATATATTCATCTAGTAAAATATATTATTTTATGCTAATTCTTAAATTAATTTTTTTCTAATGTAAACACTTAAGGCTATACATTTTCTTCAAATAATCACTTTCAATTTATCCCACAAGATTTATATTTAGACTTTTAATTAATGAACAATAATAAGTGTTGTTAAAATTTTCACTTTGATTTTTTCCTCCATGCCTTATTTAGTTTTAATTTTCTAAAGATTAAAAAGGGCACTTTAAAGCTACCTGTTACTTCAAACTTAATAGCTCTGAGATTAGAGAATGTGATTTATGTAATTCTCATTTCTCAAAATTCATTAAGACTTGCTGTTACCTACTGAGATATAACAACTATTTTAATATCTCATTATTTATTCAGAATTTTAGATAGGACTCATCGTGTGATTCTTTTTTTCCAGTGGCATCAGTGGATGGGCTGGTCTGGATGGCTTCACTCATATGTCTGGTGCTTTGACAAGGATGATTAGAAGGCTGGACTCAGTTGGGACTGAGTCCTTCTTCTTCAATTTGGTGAACTGAGGGTGGGTAGACTTCTCATCTTGAGGCTTTGGAATCTAAAAGCAGATAAGCAGAACTGGCATGTTACTTCGTAAGTTAGCCTTGAAAGTCATATAGTGTTATTTCCATTGTATTCTACTGGTCAAAGCAGTTACAACCACTCCCAGATTGAAGAGGATGTGACATAGAATTCATATATCCATGGGATATATGTCAAGTTATTTGTAGGTGTTATATTGTTACATTAAAGTGCATATTCTCTTCACCCCACTCCAAGATCTAGTTGATATGCAGTGTTGGAGCCTTACTGTATGAGCTCCAAGTGAAGACAAATCTTCCATTTTTTTTTTTTTCCAGAAACAAGAACCCTACGATACAACAACATTAAATTTTTCCTTGGGTGTAATAGCTTTCAAGTTCACCCTTTTTATACCCATTTATTTCAAGTAAGTTACCTCTACTGCCTTCTGCTATTTATGACAGGGCTTAGAAACTGAGAATCCATTTCTTGAGACCATCAGTTTGAGAGACTTTGGCTTCTTTAGGAAAATATACCAGCCGGTCCTTCAGAGAATATCTGAAAATTCAACTAGGAGCTTCCTGAACTAGTTGAGCAATTCCCCTGCTTGTAAATGTCCAATTTAAATAGAGTTTAATCAAGGAGAGCAGACCCTGATAAAAGACCATTTCCAGGTGTGCAGATGGTATGCTGCCAAAGGCAATCAAGGGAATTAATTATGAGAATGATGAGCAGACTTAAAACGGGATCTGAGATTGTGTGCACTGATGGACAAATTGTTGCTAAATACAAATGAGGAAGAAATAGCCTTCTTCTCTGGAATAGGGCAAGGGCTTCCAAAAATGGGAGCTGAGAAATTTCCATGTGGTAGCAGTTGGTTAAGAACCAATAGGGTTTGTAGCTAAATTTTCCCCTTTCGGCTCCAACAATGTTGGGCCTCTACCTGTTTTTATTTGCAGCCCCGATATGAAAGATACATTTTTGATACAATAATTATTATACAACCTGGATTTGATGAGAAAACTGTATGTAGTAAGTAATGCAATTAACCTAGACACAAGCCAGTGACCAATTTCCAGGTGTGTTGAAAAATTAATATAAAAGATTGTTCTTCAGCAAGTCATATTACATTAAAACAAAAGCATTAATCATAAAAATCTGTATAGCGAAAAATGTAGTAAACTCTATTTGATACAAGACTAATTTCAAGAAATAATTTATACAATTAAGTGATAATACAAAAATGTTTTAACTGTCTTTTGAAAAATTTTTTCTTTATTTGTCAAATACTTATTGAATTCTTATGTGTGAGGCCCTGTTATAGAATTCAGGAGTATAACTTTGTGCAGATCAGACACAATTTCCCCTTTCAGAGGTACACTGTAATGATAAGAGACATAGTAAACAAATAAACACATGCTATATTAGGTAGTAATAAGTACTATGGAGGAAAATGAAGCAGAATAATAAAAGGAGGATTGTTTGGAAGTATGTGAGTGTGTGTGTGTAGGGGAGAAGTTTTAAATACACTTGTCTCCTAAAGATTTTCTAATAAGGTGACATTGGATTAGACTTAATTCTGAAAGAAGAAAGAAAAAGAGATTTAAAGATATGCAGAATGCTCCAGGCTAAGGAATTAGCAAGTATATGTTCCCTAAAATGGAAACATTTTCAGTGCATTCAAGCAACAGCTGGAGTACAAAGTAAGGGTGTTTGTTGTATTCTCTGTCAGATAGGGGGCCATTCATTCTGTGGTTGTCATGTGATTTTCACAGAAATTCTAGGCAATAGCAGCCTTATAGCAGTAACACTCTTTAAAGATTAAACATATACTTTATGTAGGTTGCAATTATTTCCTGATAATTGATTTATCAATATTCATCTAGCATAAGGTGCTATGCTAAGAGTTTTAAGATCTTGTCTCTGTTCATAAAGAACTCACAATAAATTCCGAAGATAACTTTTTTGGTTTGCTCTTTATTTCTTCAAACCACTATCCTTTTTATCCCTTTTCTTTTCTCAAATGATTCACTTGGAGTACGTGTGTGTGTGTGTGTGTTTAAATGCCTGAAGGCTTTCCTTCTTTCTGTATCTTTATACACCTCTTGATGCTCCCCCAATTCTCCATGGTTTGCAAAGACTTGAGGATCTGCCTTAGTTTCATCTGAATAGGAAAGTCCCCAGTGGGTTTTATCAAGTACAACCTCCCCTGGTTTCCCATCACTCCTTCCGTCCCTCCAACACACAATTAAAATTAGGGGCTAGGGAAAAGGACTTCTTTTTTCTAGCTACTCATTTTACTTCTTTCAGATTTTTCTTCTGCCTCAGACTGGATCAAACTCTGGAAGTCACTTATTGGTTAGCATAATCTTCCATCCGGTCTTTTTCCAATCCTTTATTTATATACTCAACTTTATACCCACTTTCCTTTAGGTTTGCATTTGACACCCCAAATCAAAGTTTTGGAACACAAATCCTATTCTTTCTCTAAAAATGTAGCTTTTAAGATTAAAAATCTTTGACTTCCTAAATATTATTTCTTCCATAAATTTTATAAAGTCTACCTAGAAACTCAAAAGCTAACAAATTGGCTTCTGCTCTCAAGTTTTGGCTATACAGGCCCTTTACTGAGAAAAAAACTTGGAATGCCTTGACCTCAAGGCAGATTTTAATTGGGAATGAGGAACGTGTCTATTAGTATACTTAAATCTTATTTCAGCATATGATAAAACAAATAAATAGTTGAGTTACATACATGGTATGGTTATGTGGTTAATGAGAACCATTTTCATAAGTGATGAACATAATACCTCTATTTAGCAAACATTTCCCTCCAAACTGCCATCTCTGGCACTTCTGGATCCAAAGTTGGTACTATTAAAAGATTCATTAACTTAGGCAACAAATGCATATTGGATTTCTTCTCTGTATATATTACTGCAAGGGAAAAGTAAAAATGTCTATGAACAGCTTCTACTGTAATATGAGAAATAAAGCATATATACCAATGCCTGTGAGGTTTCTGACCGCTGAAATAGTTTTGGCCCAAGAGAGGTGATTGGATTAGGCAATTAGGATGCCTGTCTTTGGTGCCCTGTCATTGCCAAACAGTTATCTATTTTGAAATTTAGCTTATTCGACCTTTAATTTTTGTATTTATTTTGCCTCTTCGTTTTCAAATATTATCTAACTGATACCAGTATATAAATCTACATTTTCAGCCCTCATCTGTCACCTGAGCAACAGACATATATAATCTTCTCTGGCTGGATGTCTTACAGGTGCCTCAAATGCAAAATTGAACTACTTCTCCCGACAGTGCACCCCCCCGCCGCAACCTTATACCTTTTCTTTCCACATATATCACTGAAGTCTGTCAATTTTATTGCCTGAATAGCTTTCATAATTTTATTCTCATATCATTCACTGCTACTTCCTTAGACCAACTCTGTAATTATCTTCCTTGAACTATGTAAATGGACTCTTGCAAATGTCTCTTAACTTGTTTCCCACTAAAAGTCATCCTCACATGACTTTTTATAGGATTTTCCTAGCTGATGCAATCTTCTCTAAGATTTTTCAGTGCCTTCCCCATTACTTTTAGGATTAAAAATAAAACATCTTAAGCTAATAAGAAAGGCCCTTATTATCACACAAATGGTTTTCAAAAATAATATATTTAGAGCTTGTTGAATTACAAATGCTAGAATCTAATTCTCAGAGATTCTGGTTTGTTGGTTCTGGGGTAAGGCCCAATAATTTTTATTTTTAACAAGAATGCAAGAGTAGCCTGATGGAGTCTTTAGAGAATCCTTAGGAAAGCACTGCCTAAGATCATAAGATCTGTGGAGGAAGGGGTCATTGTCTTTTCTGGTTTTCTCTCAGAATCTGGCACAGTGCCTAATCCCCAGTAGGCTCTTAATTCGTGTCTACTGAATGAATTAATCTGTACCTGTATTCCTTTTAAGACTCAGTTACAACTCTCTATCAGCTGTAATGACTCAGGAAAACAAAACATGCAAGTCTGTTTCCCTTCACACACATTTGCATATTGCCCATGCTCCCAGGGTGCCTCATGCTTAAAAACAGAACACCATCAAGAGCTCTGCTTAGGTTTTCTGATTCATTTGAACACAGCATAAAATTCAGGTCCCATGATAAAAAGTCAACGATTGTGTTTGCAATTAAACTCCTAGAAAACAAAAGAATAAATGAGACCATATCTTAAAAGATATTAATGTATGTGTTTTTATATGTGTTTCTGTTATATGTCTTGATATTTTTGTAAAATTTTCTGTTTTGTCTCTTTAAAACAAGGGTATATGTAATTTGTATACAAAGGCATATCTTTTGGATTAAAATTATAGGTTTCCAAGGTTATAAATCTGTGTGGCAAACTCTAGCAGAGATCCAAATTTAGAAATTTGGAAGTCTATAGTCTGTAGCTTATGTACAAACACATCACCTTGATTTCTCTCTCCTTAACATGGCATTGTAAGTCCCTCCATGATCTGGTACCTGCATTCTTTTATAGCCTCATATAATCAGGTTCCTCATTTGCTTAAAACCCTTAAATGGTTTCCACTGCTCTTAGGACAAAACTAAAGACTAAAAACAACTGCCTGTAAAGACCTGAATAACCTCACTCCTCTCTTTGTACTTCTCTTCTCCTTTTCTGCTCTTCTCCTCTCCATTTCTAGTCTTCAGTTATTTCAATACTCCTTCTAACCCCAAGGCTGTGTAAAACACCACCTTCACCTTCATACTACTTTAACCTGAAGTCCCATCTATTTTAAGATCTTAGCTCAAATTTTACTTTTTATTTTTATTTTTTTTAAGAATGCCTAAAATGATTTCCCTTCCTTTCTTTGTTGAAGGTCAGTTCTCTTTGTATTGATTCTTGTGGCTCTATGTCTAAGAAGTTTACACCATTTGTTTTGATTATTTGATTGATATCTCTGTCCGTCACTGAACTGTAAGCTCCATAAGGATCGTGGTGGTCTGATTTGCTCACAATAAAACCTTCAGTACCTAGCAGAGTACTTAGCATGTAATAAACCTTCAGTTGATGATACTGACTTCAGCAGAATAAATAAAAATAATTTCCTGTAATATCCACCCTCCCCAGACTTTAAGCCATGTGGTTTAACACCCTTCTGGTTTTGCACAAATGTTTTGTTTACTGAAACACAGTTACATAATATTTAAGACTCAGTTTAAGAATCAAATGAGCTTCTGGTGATTCTCTTACCACCTCCTAACCCATTTTAAAAAATATTCCATCATCAAGAACTGGTCAATTCTACTGTGATAACAAATCTTACCTCCACCCAACGTCATTGCTTTGGCTCTAAGTCCAAATCATTGTATCAGCAACAGGAAATAGAAGTCTTCTTTCTAGTCTTAACCATGCCTGTCCCTCCATCACTACCTACTTTTACATGATGGTCAAAGTGAGTTTTTAAAGAGTGCACCACATCACTTATGATTCAATGGCTTCACATTTCATGGATTATATCTAAGCTCTGTAACATAGTCTTAAAGCACTGTGGGCCAAATGGAGAGATGTGGCGACCATTTGGAGAAGAAGAGGGACTCTGACCTTTGGGTTTCCAGCATTTTTTCATTGATTCTTTCTCATCTTAGTGAGTTTGTCTAGTTTCAGTCTTTGAGGATGCTGACATTGGGTGGGGTTTTTGTGGGAGCCTTTTTTTTCTTATTGTTGATGCTGTTGTTGTCATTTTGTGCATGTTTGTTTTTCTTTCAATAGTCAGGTCCCTCTTCTGTAGGACTGTTGCAGTTTGCTATTTCACTTCAGGCCCTATTCATCTGATTCACTCCCATGCCTGGAGATGCCACCCAAGGAGGCTGGAGAGCAGCAAAGATGGATGCCTGTTCCTTCTTCTGGGACCTCTGACCTCAAGGGCCACCAACCTGATACCAGTAGGATTGCTCCTGTATAGGGTGTATGACTGCCCATGTTGGAGGGTCTTACCCAGTTGGGTGGCATGAGGAACAGGACCCGTTTAATGAAGCACTTTGTCCTTTGGTGGAGAGGGTGTGTTTTGCTCTGGGAAGCCCACTCATCTGGGCTCAACAAGTACTTCTGTACTGTAAACACATAGACATTCTTTTAGTTCTCTGAAAGAGCAGTGCTCACTCTTGTCTCCGATAATCCACACATTGTTTCCTACTCTCTATCTGAGCAATTCCAACTCATGATTCAGATCTCAGTACAGATATCATTTTCTCAGAGGATTTTCCTTGACAACTTCTATGTATATTGTCTTTTTTGTCATTCTTTTCCATAGTATTCCTTTACATTTCTTTGTGGCACTTATTAAGCTTTAGTGTTTTGAGGGTGTGCCTGTGTGTATCTGTCTGTCTGTGTTTACTTGCTCAACTCTACTCTTTACTCCACTGCTTACCTCTTAGTTCGTAGGCTCCATGAAGGCAGGAATCATTTCTATCTTGTTCAGCATTATATTGCAGGGTGCCAGTATGATCTTTTGCTCATAGCAGGCACCTAATAAATTTTTTTTGGATGAATAAATAAACAGCCATTTTCTTCTTTGTATCAGTTATCAAGCTTATGACACTTTATTACACATATTTGTTTTATATAATGTGATTCTCCCTAGAAGATAGTAATTTCTTTCTAAAGGTAATTATGGGTTTTTTAGAATTTATCTTTGCTTTATTTTAACCACATAATAAAGTACCAGAAACATAGTAGATGTCTGATGATTATTCATTGAATAAATACATGAATATAATATTAATGTGAATTGTAAGCAGTTCAATATGATTGGAGAATATGTTTGGCAAAGAGTAGGTATGATAGGAAGAAAATCAAACTGACTACTTGAAACTTTACCATTAAAAACCTATATTTTATACTGTGAATAATTGAAAGAAATTCAGAGCAAAAGAATTTGGCCATATTGAGTAATGGCACATGATGTTAAAACGTTTTCCAGTGTTGGATATGCCAGGTGCATTGGAGATCATTCTTACACATATCCCACAAATAGACAGAAGTCCATGGCCCTCCACCCTCAACATATTTTTATTAAAGCTGCAACCACTTTGGAGAAGAAAGTTTCAGGATGCTTTCCTGCTTTCCACTAATAATGGCTGGTAGAAACCAGGTCACATGCCATCTCTTGAGAAGCAGTAGTTATAGATGGAGTTGGCTTATATGAGGTAGACAGTTTCAAACAACTTGATATTCAGAAAACTGTATCCTAAATTACCTTGACTTATGTTCTCTGACATTTAATATTGTGTGGATCCAACTCTATGGACTAGTATCAGTCTGTTGGAAGGATCAATCTTATGTTGGGGAACAATATTAAGTTGAGGGAAGCCTAAGGCCATGTCAGACTTGGTGAGCAAAGATGTCAAATGAGAGCCAAATGTATATCTGAGGCCAGTGCTTATTGCTATACCTCATAGAAGAGAAGAGGAGAGAAAGAAAGTAGACTACTTAATTATGATGTCCAAGATAGAACAACCAAGAGCCAGGCTGTATCATGACAAAGTAGACAAAATGAGCAGAGACAACTGATTCAGTGCTATTATGTGGTGGTCTACTTTAACATAGTGCCTAAAGTGTGGGATAGAGAAAGACAGGCAAGCAAAGTGCCTTTAAAAATTATGTCAGAATTTTATCAAAATGAAGTATATATATATAACATATACTTTTATCTCTGTGTATAGAATCTCTGATAATGTTAATGCATAGTAGGATGTTGGATATTATATATTATGTATGTATTGAGAGCAGTACCACTAAGATGAGAGAGTAGGAGATAACATCCCTCATCTCTTCACAAAAATTTAAATATAGAAAGCTACTCACAAGCCAAAATAGCCCAGATAGTGATTAACAGCCCATTAAAGAATCTATAGCAATATAGTAGAGCAAGAAAACCAGACAACATCTGTGTAGAAAGGATTGCTAGTGAGATTGATATACCTGAGATGCCAAGAGATAGCTAGGAGCAAGGAAAAAAGGCAGAGGCTATTGGTATGAGCCAGATGTTGTGAATAACTGTGGACCCCAATAGTCTGCTCTTCAGAGAACACCAGCATCTCTTGCCACTGAGGTAACCAATGACCACTGGTTGTTGGTTTCTCTGAGGAAACCCACAGAGAAAGACTCGACTGCATACCCAGCCCCATCTGCAAGAAGTGGCCATTGTCGAGTAGCTTTGGGAAGGGAGCAGCCATGTCTCCCAACCTCTCACATGCCCTGACGCTGTATCTGCAACCACTCTGGGAGTGGTTCTGTGTTTGTGTTGGGCTCTGTGTCTTTGTTGGGCCTACCATGTTACAGGCATTGGAACTATCACCATGGAAAACTAGTTTGTACTTTGGGCCCCAAGCCAAGCCCTCATTATGGATACTTAAGTTTTGGACACTGGCATGGTTACCATAGAAATCTAGACTCCACCCCAATCCAGCAGCTGCTCTAAATTTATGCACACCTGTGTTCCCATCAGTGGCTCCCTAGCCACTTTGCAAGCATCCATGCCTCACATTCTGTTGCTAATGTGGAAGCAAGAGAGTCTGCATCTTGGGCAGCAGTGCCATTACTGCCCCAGGTTCCAGAGCAATAGTCCCTTCATGCATGCTTATGCTTCAGGTGTTAGCTCTATAGCTGTTCCACAGGTGCTACTCATCAGACATTGGTGCCATCAGCACTACAATTGAACCTAAAAGACAGATCCAATGCCAAGAGGGATTCTCTTAGCCATAACTTTCCTCTTGGGAGACAAAGAGATGAGGCGGAATTTAGTAGCCATCACCACCAAACACCCCCAACAACCCTCAGGACTCTTATGGACATCTACAGCTTTGGCTGTTGAGGACCTCTGCATTATTTGTTAACACTGACTTCAGCTGACTGAACTGCATACAGACTCTATAGCTAGCACCTTCACTGATGCTGGAACTGCTGGACCACACACAGGAAGAACCCTCACACTCCTTCTCCTCATAGGAAAAGATATTTCTACAATGAAACTAACCCATGAAGTCTGCAAGAGGTGACTGTCCCATCAAATATGCCGACATCAATGTAATACAATAAGAAGCATATAAAAAAATGAGATATATCTCCAAAAGAACATAGTAATCTTCTGGTAGCTGATCCCAAAGAAAATGAGATATATAAATGATCTGACAAAGAATTTAAAATACGTGTTTTAAGAAAGCTCATTGAGCTTTAATAAAATGCAAAGAAACAATTCAACAAAATCAGGAAAACAAACAACAAATAGTAGAAATCTGACAAGAAAAGTTGAAATTATTTAAGAAATCAAATTTTGGAGCTGAAGTATACAATAAATGTAAAATGCAATACAGAGTATGGACAGCAGAATTTTTCAAGCAGAAGAAAGAATCTATGAAGATAATTTATTTAAAAATATACAATCAGAGGAGAAAAAGAAATAAATGAATGAATAAAGATTTCAGGGTTTATGGGGCAGCATCGAAAGAGTGAACATTCAATTTATAGGAGTTAAAAAGGGGAGGAGAGAGACAAAAGGTAGAAAGCTTAAAGAAATAACATCAATATACTTCCCAAATATGAGGAAATATGTGAAATATCCTGGCACAGGAAAGTCAAGTCTCCAATCAGATTAAATCCAAATAAGACTACACCAAGACATATTCAGACTGTCAAAAATCAAAAACATAAAGAAGATTGTGAAAGCAGCAAGATAAAGAAGGAAATGGCAGATAAGAGAGTTTCAATAAGGCTAGCAGCAGATTTATCAGCAGAAATTCTATAGGCTAGGAAATAAAAGGATGATACAGTTGTCACTCAGTATCCACGTGGGGTTGGTTCAAGTCCCTCCAATGGATACCAAAGTCCAGAGATGCTCAAGTACAAATATAAACTGGCATAGTATTTGCATATAACCTATGCATATACTCCTGTATACTTTAAATAATCTCTGAATTTTTTATAATAACTAATAAAAGGTAAATACCATCTAAATAGATATTACACTGTATTGTTTAGTAACAATGACAAGAAAAACCTTTGTAGGTGTTCAGTACAGATGCAATTTTGCAGGGGAATGTTTTTGATCTGTGGTTGGTTGAATGCACAGATGGGGAACTCACAAATATGGAGGGCTGACTGTATGTTCAAAGTTCTGAAGGAAAAAAAATTCTACCAATCAAGAACACTATACGGAGCAAAGCTATTTTTCAGATT
The DNA here is from genome assembly GCF_000951035.1 of Colobus angolensis palliatus. NCBI lineage: Eukaryota > Metazoa > Chordata > Mammalia > Primates > Cercopithecidae > Colobus > Colobus angolensis. The sequence goes on from NW_012111364.1 coordinate 6,066,595, forward strand.
TGAAGGAGAGTTAAAGACTGTTCCAGACATGCACAATCTGATAGAGTTCTTCACTACTCGACCTCTCTTATAAGAAATGTTAAACAGAGTTCTTCAAGCTAAAATTAAAATGTGAATTATTAACATGAAAACATATGAAAGTATTAAATTATTTGACAAAAGAAAGTACACAGTCAAATTTAAAATACTCTAAAACTGTAAAGGTGGTGTGTAAATAATTTATATCTCCAGTATAGTATTAAGATTAAAAGGTAAAACTATTAAAAATTATAACTACCGTAATTTATTAAAGGATATACAGTGTAAAAATATATGAGTTGTGAATCAAGAACCTAAAATGGGGAATGGGGTGGAGTAAAATGTAGAGCTGTTTTATGTGATCAAAGTTAAGTTATCATCAGATTAAAACAGCCTGTTATAACTATAAATTATTTTAGGTAATCCTTATAGTATCCAGAAAGCATAAACCTGTAATAAATGCACAAAATATAAAAGGTAAGAAATCAAAGCATATCACTGGACAAAATCATCTATTCAGAAAGGAAGATAGCCAGAGAAGAGAAAAGGAAGGAAGGATCTACAAAGCAACCAGAAAACAATTAACAAAATGGCAATAGTAAATCCTTACCTACCAATATCTACTTGGCATATAAATGGATTGCATTCTCCATCAGAAAACATACAGTAATTGAAAGGATAATGAAACAAGGCTCAACTATATGCTTTCTACAAGAGACTCAATTCAGCTTTGAGGACACATAGATTGAAAGTGAAAAGATGGAAAAAAGCTATTGTATGCTAATGGAAAATAGAAGAGAACAGAAGAAACTATATTGATATCAGATAAAATAGACTAAGTCAAAAACTGTATAACAAAATAAGGAAAGTCATTATATAACAATGAAGGGATTAATTTATCAAAAGGATATAACAACTGTGAATATATATGTACCCAACATCAGAATACCTGAATATATGAAGCAAATACTAATATATCTGAAGAAAGAGAATACAGTAGTAGTAGAGGAATTCAGTAACACACTTTTAGCAATGGGCAGATCATCCAGAATGAAAATAAATAAGGGAACATCGAATGTGAACTACACGTTAGATCAAGTTGACCTAACAGACACATTATAGAACATTCCATCCAACAACAGCAGAACACACATACTTTTCAAGTTCTCATGAAAAATTATGCAGGATAGATTATATGTTACACCACAAAACAAGTCTTAACAAATTTAAGAAGATTTAAATTGTGTCAATTATCTTCTCCAATGATAATTTTATGAAAATGCAAATAGGAATTTCATAATATTCACAAATATGTGAAGATAAAGCAATATGCCTTTAAATGATAAATTAATTAAAGAAAATTAGAAGAGAAATTAAAAAATATTTTGAGACAAATCAGTATGAGAATACAACATACAAAAACTTTTTTAAGATACAGCAAAATCAGTTATAAGAGATAATGTTTATAGCAATGCTTCCTTGAAAAAAAGATTTCAAACAATCAAAAATTACACCTTAAGGAAGTAGAGAAAGAAAACTAAGCTCAAAGTTAGTAGAAGGAAGTAATAAATATCAGAACATAAATTAGGTAGAAAATGCAAAAACAATAGAAAAGATAAATGAAACTAAGAGTTGGTTTTCTGTAAAGATAAAATCAACAAAGCTTCAGTTAGATTAAGTTAAAAAAGAAGACTCAAAATCAGAAAAGAAGGAGGAAACATTAAAACTGATAATAGAAATCCAAAGTATCACAAGACAATATTATTAACAATTATACATAAATACATAGAGGAAATGGATAAATTCCTTGATGGTACAGCCTATTGTACCATCCCTAATATTGCAGGATACAAAATCAACACACAAAAATCAGTAATGTTTCTATATACTAACAAAAAACTATGTAATTATTTAAAATCTCATTTACAATAGCTATATAAATATAAAATACTTAGGAATGAGTTTAACCAAGGAGAAGAAAAATTTGTTCACTGAAAATTATAAAACATTCATGACAGAGATTGAAGAAAATACAAATCTCATCTTAGTGGATTAGGAGAATTAATGTTTAAATTTTCATATTACCCAAGGTGATCTACAGATTCAATATAATCCCTAGCAAAATTTCAATAATATTTTTCACAGAAATATAAAGAGATTCTAAATGTTGTATAAAACAACAAAAGATCCAAAATGGCTAAAGCTCTTTGAGAAATTTCCAAATTTCCAAACTGTTTTGATTTGCATTTCTCTAATAATCAGTGATGTTAAGCATTTTTTCATATGTCTGTTGGCCACATAAATATTTTCTTTTGAGAAGTGACTGTTCATGTTCTTTGCTCACCTTTTTAATGGGTTTGGTTTTTTTGTTTTGTTTTGTTTTGTTTTAATTTGTTTGAGTTCCTTGTAGACTTTGGATATTAGATGTTTGTCAGATGGATAGCTTGCAGAAATATTCTTCCATTCTGTAGGTTGTCTGTTTGCTCTGATGATAGTTTGTTTTGCTGTGTAGAAGCTCCTTAGTTTAATCAGATCCAATTTGTCAATTTTTGCTTTTGTTGCAATTGCAAAAATTGACAAATTGGATTTCATGATGAAATCTTTGCATGTGCCTATGTCCTAAATTGTATTGCTTAGATTTTCTACTAGGGTTTTTATAGTTTTGGGTTTTACATTTAAGTCTCTAATCCATCTTGGGTTAATTTTTGTATAAGGTTTAAGGGAGGGGTCCAGTTTCAATTTTCTGCAAATGGCTAGCCAGTTCTCCTAGCACCATTTATTAAATAGGGAATTCTTTCCCCATGGTTTGTTTTTGTCAGGTTTGACAAAGATCAGTTGGTTGTAGGAGTGGATCTTATTTGTGAGTTCTCTATTTTGTTCCATTGGTCTATGTGTCTGTTTCTGTACCTGTACCACACTGTTTTGGTTACTGTAGCCTTGCAGTATAATTTGAAGTCGGGTAGTATGATGCCTCCAGCTTTGTTTTGTTTGTTTGTTTGTTTGCTTGTTTTTGCTTAGGATTGTCTTAGCTATATGGGCTCCTTTTTAGTTATATATCAGTTTAGAAATAGTTTTCTTTTTTAATTTTGTGAAGAATGTCAGTTTGTTTAATGGGAATAGCATTGAACCTGTAAATTACTTTGGGCAGTATGGCCATTTTCATGATACTCATTCTTTCCATCCATGAGCATGGAATGCTTTTTCATTTGTTTGTGTCTTCTCTTATTTCCTTGAACAGTGGTTTATAGTTCTAATTGAAGAGGTCATTCACTTCTCATATTAGCTGTATTCCTAGGTATTTTATTCTCTTTGTAGCAATTGTGAATGGGAGTTCATTCATGGCTTGGCTCTTTGCTTGTCTGTTGTTGATGTATAGGAATGCTTGTGATTTTTGCATGTTGATTTTATATCCTGAGACTTTACTGAGGTTGTTTATCAGCTTAAGAAGCTTTTGGGCCGAGACAGTAGGATTTTCTAAATATAGGATCATGTCATCTGCATAGATAACTTGACTTTTTCCTCTTCCTATTTGGACACCTTTATTTCTTTCTCTTGCCTGATTGCCCTGGAGAGAACTTCCAATACTCTGTTGTAAAGGAGTGGTGAAAGAGGGCATCCTTTTTTTGTGCTGGTTTTCAAGGGGATTGCTTCCAGCCTTGCCCATTCAGTTTGATATTGGCTGTGGGTTTGTCATATATGACTATTATTTTGAGATATGTTCCTTCAACACTTAGTTTGCTGAGAGTTTTTAACATGAAGGGATGTTGAATTTTATTGAAGGCCTTTCTTCTTCTATTGAGATAATCATGTGTTTTTTGGTCTTTAGTTTTGTTTTGTGATGAATTGTATCTATTAATTTGCATATGTCAAACTAACTTTACTTCACAGAGATGAAGCCAACTTGATCATGGTGGGTAAGCTTTTTAATATGCTGCTGGATTTGGTTTACCTGTATTTTATTAAGGATTTTTGCATTGATGATCACCAGGGATATTGGCCTGAAGTTTTGTTTGTTTGCTTTTCTGTTTGTTTTGTGTCTCTTGCAGGTTTTGGTTTCAGGATGATGCTGTTGTCCTAAAATGAGTTAGGGAGGAGTGCCCCCTTTTCAGTTGTTTAGAATAGTTTCAGAAGAAGTGATACCAGCTTCCCTTCGCACCTCTGGTAAAATTCAGCTGTAAATCCATCTGGTCCTTGGCTATTTTTGGTTGGTAGGCTATGTATTATTGCCTCAATTTCAGAACATGTTATTGGTCTATTCAGGGATTCAACTTCTTCATGGTTCAGTCTTAGGAGGGTGTATGTGTCCAGGAATTTATCCATTTCTTCTAGATTTTCTAGTTTATTTGTATAGAGGTATTTATAGTATTCTCTGATGGTAGTTTGTATTTCTATAGGATCAGTGGTGATATCCCCTTTATCATTTCTGATTGTGTTTATTTGAATCTTCTATCTTTTTTTCTTTATTAGTCTAGCTCATGGTCTATTTCATTAACTTTCTCAAAAAAAAAAAAAAACAAAAAAATACTAGCTACTGAATGAATTAACCTTTTGAAAGATTTTTGATGTCTCCATCTCTTTCAGTTCCACTCTGATCTTTGTTATTTATCTTCTGCTAGCTTTGGGGTTTGTTTGATCTTGGTTCTCTAGTGCTTTTAGTTGTGACGTTAGGTTGTCAATTTGAGATCTTTATAGATTTTTGATGTGGATATTTAGTGCTGTAAATTTCCTTCTTGACACTGCTTTAGCCTCATCCCAAAGATGCTGGTACATTGTCTCTTGGTTCTCATTAGTTTTAAAGAACTTCTCAATTTCTGCCTTAATTTTATTATTTATGCAAGAGTCATTCAGGAGCAGGTTGTTCAATTTCCATGTATGTTTAGTGGTTTTGAGTGAGTTTCTTATTCTTGAGTTCTAATTTGATTGTGTGTGGCCTCAGAGACTATTATAATTTCAGTTGTTTTGCATTTGCTGAGGAGTATTTTACTTCCAATTTTGTAATCAATTTTAGAGTAAGTGCCATGTAGTGATGAGAAGAATGTATAGTCTGTTGTTTTTGAGTGAAAAGTTCTGTAGATATTGATCAGGTCCACTTGATCCAGAGCTGAGTTCAGGTCCTGAATATCTTTGTTAATTTTCTGTCTCAATAATCTGTCTAATATTGACAGTGAAGTGTTAAAGTCTATCATTATTATTGTGTGGGAGTCTAAGTCTCTTTGAAGGTCTCTAAGAACTTGCTTTACTAATCTGTGTGCTCCTGTATTGGGTGCATATATATTTAGGATAGTTAGCTCTTCTTGTTGAATTGAACCCTTTACCATTATGTAATACCCTTCTTTGTCTTTTTTGATGTCTGTTGGTTTAAGGTCTGTTTTTTCAGAAAGTTTGATTGCAACCCCTGCTTTTTCTATTTTCCATTTGCTTGATAAAATTGCCTCTGTCCTTTATTTTGAGTCTATGTGTGTCTTTTCACGTGAGATGGGTCTCTTGAATATAGCGCATTAATGGGTCTTGACTCTTTATCCAGCTTGCCATTCTGTGTCTTTTTTTTTTTTATGGAGATGAAGTCTCGCTCTGTCACCCAGACTGGCATGAGCTTGGCTCACTGCAACCTCCACCTTCCAGGTTCAAGTGATTCTCCTGCCACAGACTCCTGAGTAGCTGGGATTACAGGTGCCTGCCACCAGGCCTGGCTAATTTTTGTATTTTTAGTAGAGACAGGGTTTCACCATGTTGGTCAGGCTGGTCTTGAACTCCTGACCTTGTGATCTGACTGCCTCAGCCTCCCAAAGTGCTAGGATTACAGGCATGAGCCAACGCCTGGCTCTGTGTCTTTTAATTGGAGCATTTAGCCCATTGAAATTTAAGGTTAATACTGTTATATGTGAATTTGATCCTGTCATCATGATGTCAACTGGTTATTTTGCAGACTTGTTTATGGAGTTGCTTCATGGTGTCACTGGTCTGTGTACTTCAGTGTGCTTTTGTAGTGGATGGTAATGTTTTTTCCTTTCCATATTTAGTCCTTCCTTCAAGAGCTCTTGCAAGGCAGGCCTGGTGGTGACAGATTACTTCAGTATTTGCTTGCTTGAAAAGGAACTTATTTCTCTTTCAATTATGGAAACTTAGTTCGGCCAGTTATGAAATTCTGGGCTGGAAATTCTTTTCCTTAAGAATGTTGAATATTAGTCCCCAATATCTTCTGATTTGCTGGGTTTCCACTGAGAGTTCCACTGTTAGTCTAACGGGCTTCCCTTTGTAGATGACGTGGCCTTTCTCTCTGGTTTTCCTTAACATTTTTTCTTTCATGTCTATCTTGAGGAATCTGATGATTATGTGTCTTGAGGTTGATCTTTTCATGGATCATCTTACTGGAGTTCTCTACATTTCCTGAATTTGAATGTGCCTGTTTGTTTTGCTAGGTTGGGGAAGTTCTCTGGGATGATATTCTGGAGTATGTTTTTCAACTTGGTTTTGTTCTTTCTGTCTCTTTCAGGTACTACATTAAGTCATAGGTTCAGCCTTTTTGTATAATTCCCTATTTCTCAGAGGTTTTGTTTTTTTCCTTTTCATTTTTTTCTTTAGTTGTGTCTGCTTTTCTTATTTCAGCAAGATAGTCTTAAAGCTCTGAGATTATTTCCTCCACTTGGTCTATTCAGCTATTGATACTTGTGATTGCATTGTGAATTTCTTGTGTTGTGTTTTTTAGATTTATCAGGTCATTTATGTTCCTCTCTAAACTGGTTATTCTGGTTGTCAGCTCCTGTAATGTTTTATCATGGTTGTTAGCTTCTTTGCATTGGGTTAGAACATGCTCCTTTAGTTCAGCAAAGTTAGTTATTACCCACCTTCAGAAGCCTACTTCTGTCAATTCATCCATTTAAGCCTCCGCTCAGTTCTGTGCCCTTGCTGGAGAGGTGTTGCAGTCATTTGGAGGAGAAGAGGCACTCTGGCTTTTTGAGTGTTCCGTGTTTTGCATTGATTTTTTTTCTTATCTTTGTGGACTTATCTATCTCTTGATCTTTGAGGATGCCGACCTTTGAATAGAATTTTTGTGGGGTCTTTTATTGGTGATGTTGTTGTTGGTTTCTGTTTGTTTGTTTTTAACAGTCAGGCCCCTCTTTCATAGGCTTGCTGTGGTTTGCTGGTGCTCTACTACAGACCCTATTCACCTGGGTACCTCCTGCACCTGGAGGTATCACGAGTGGAGGCAGCAAAACAACAAAGATGGCAGACAGCTCCTTCTTCTGGGAGCTTTGTCACAGAGGGTCACCAACTTGATGCTTGCCCCTATGCTTCTGTATGAGATGTCTGAAGATCCCTGTAGGGACGTCTCACCCAATCAGGAGGAACCAGTTTGGGGACCCAAGTAAAAAAGCAACTTGGCTGCCTCTTGGCAGAGTGGGTGTGCTCTACTGGGGGGAACCCCCCTCATTTAGACTGCCGGAACTCTCCAAAGCCTGCAGGCGGGAAAGGCTTTTGGCCCCTCCCCTGAGGGGCTTCCTCCCAAGGAAATCAGAATTCTGTTGTAAAATTCTGCCTGAAGTTGCTGAAATTCCCACAGGGAGGCCCTGACTGGTGAGGAGGAAGAAGTGGTCTGGCCACAATCTGCCATAGCTGCTGTGCTGCACTGTGAGGAATTCCTCCTGGTTCAAACTGCCCAGTTTCCCCAGCATGGCAGGGCAAAACGGCAGACTGGAGCAACAGAGATGTTGGCCACCAATCTCCCTGGGAACTCAGTCATCTCAGGCAGTTTCCAGACTGCTGCTGCTGCTGGCTGGTGAAGATTTCAAGCCAGTGAGTCTTAGATTGTTAGGTTGCATGGGAATGGGGCCTGCTGAACAATGCCACTTGGCTCCCTGGCTTCAACCCCCTTCCTATGGGAATGAACAGATGTCCTGCCTTACTGGAATTCCGTGGGCTGGAGTATGCAAAAACTCCTGCATCTCCGAGCCTGCCCAAGTGGCTGCCGACCTGAGCAGCCACTGAGTCTGCATAGCAGGCTGCGTCTGGTGGCTCATGCCTGTAATCCCAGCACTTTGGGAGGCTGAGATGAGCAGGTCACTTGAGGTATGGAGTTTGAGACCAACCTGGTGAAACCCCGCATCTATTAAACAACAAAAATTAGCTAGGCACGGTAGTGGGTGCCTGTAATCCTAGCTACTCAGGAGGCTGAGGCAGGAAAATTGCTTGAACCCAGGAGGCAGAGGTTGTAGTGAGCTGAGATCTCGCCACTGCACTCCAGCCTGGGTGACAGAATGAGACTCTGCCTCAAAAAAAAAAAAAAAAAAAATTCTGCATAGCTCTGTGTTTGGGACCCAAGACCCTGGTGACATGGGCTCAGGAGGGCTCCCTGATCCATGTGTTGCAAAGATCTGTGAGAAAAGTGGTAGTTTCCTGGCGGGGGGAGTAGCACTCACCACCTCCCTTGTCTGGCAGGGGGAGCTCCTCTTGTTCTGTGCCATTCCCGGGTGGGCTGTCACCACATGCTGCTTTTCTTTGCTTTCCGTGGGTCACGCCAACTACCTAGTCAGTCCCGATATGAGAACCTGTATACCTCCGTTGAAGGTGCAGAATTCACTCACCATTTTTCGTTCTTCTTAGTGAGAGCTGTGGACTGCAGGCTGCTTCTAATTAGCCATCTTGGCTCCTCCCCACACCATTTATTTAATAGGGATCCCTTTTCTCATTGCTTGTTTTTGTTGATTTTGTTGAAGATGGATGGTTTTGGGTGTGTGACTTTATTTCTAGGTTCTCTATCCTGTTCCATTGGTCTATGTGTCTGTTTCTATATAAGTACCATGCTGTTTTGATTACCATAGCCTTGTATTTTTTGAAATCAGGTAATGTGATGCCTCTAGCTTTGCTCTTTTTGTTAAGGGTTGCTTTGGCTATTTGGGCTCATTTTTAGCTCCATATACCATATATCCCATGTTCTCAGTTATAGGTGGGAGTTAAACATTGAGTACATGGATAAAAAGATGGGAACAAAAGCCACTGAGGACTACTAGAGTGAGGAGGGAGGGATAGAGATTGTGAGGGCTGAAAAACTACCTATTGGATACTATACTCACTACCTGAGTGACAGAATCATTTGTACCCCAAACCCAGCATCACTCAATTTACCCAGGTAAAAAACTTACACATGTACCCCTCAACCTAAAAGTTGAAATTTTAAAAAATGGTCAAAGCAATCTTAAGCAGAAAAGAACAAAGTTGGAAGCATCACACTACCTGATTTTAAAATCTACTATGAAGCTATAGTAATTAAAACAGTATGGTACTGGAACAAAAATAGACACATTGACTGAGAACTGGATATTCACATGCAGAAGAACAAAATTGAACTCTATTTCACACCATATACAAGAATCAGCTTAAAATGGATTGAAGACCTAAATGTCATTCCTGAAACTGTAAAACAACTAGATAAAAACACAGGGGAAAAGCTCCATAGCATTGGTCTGGGCAGTGGGATTAGATAAAATAAAATAAAAAAAATTGCACAACAAAGGAAACAATCTACAGAGTTTGAGACAACCCATGGAATGAGAAAATATATTTGCAAATCATATATCTGATAAGTGGTTAAATTCCAAGGTATATAAGGAATTCAAACAAGTAAAGAGTGAGAAAACAAATAACCTGCCTAAAAAAAAAAATAGAACAAAGACCTGAACAGATACTGCACAAAAGAAGACATACAAATGGCCACAAGTGTATGAAAAAATGCCCAATATCACAAATCATCAGGGAATTGTAAATGAAAACCACAATGGGATATCACCTCATACCTCTTAGGATGGCTATTATAAAAAAGACAATAGATAATGTTTTAGGGGTCTCTAGGGGGACAGAATTAACAGGATATATTATATATATACATATATGTACTATGTGTGTATATATATACACACACACATATGTATACACACACACACATATATATGTAAAGGGGAGTTTATTAAGTATTAACTTACATGATCACAAGGTCCCACAATTGGCTGTCTGCAAGCTTGAGGAGCAAGGAAAGCCAAAACTGAAGAATTTGGAGTCCGATGTTTGAGGGCAGGAAGCATCCAGCACGGAAGTCTAGCCCAGTCTCGTCTCTTCACGTTTTTCTGCCTGCTTTGTATTCACTGGCAGCTGATTAGGTGTTGCCCACCTGATTAAGGGTAGGTCTGCCTTTCCCAGCCCACTGACTCAAATGGTAATCTCTTTTGGCAACACCCTCACAGACACACCCAGGATCAGTGTTGCATCCTTCAATCCAATCATGTTGACACTCACGATTAACCATCACAAATAGCAAGTGTTGGTAAGGATGGTAAAGGAAAGAAGACCCTTGTACTCTGTTGATGGGAATGTAAACCAGTACAGCCATTGTGGAAAACCAATAGGGAGGGTCCTAAGAAAGTAAAAGTAGAACTATCATATGATCCAGCAAACTAACTTCTGGGTATATATCCAATGAAAATAAAACCACTATTTTGAAGAGATATCTGCACTCCAACGTTCATGGCAGCGTTGTTCACAGTAGCCAAGATATGTACTCAACCTAAGTGTTCATCAGTAGATGAATAAATAAAATGTGACATATATACAAAATGGAATACTGTTCAGACTCAAAAAACAACATAATCTTTTCATTGCAAAAACATGGATGAAACTAGAGGACATTTGTTAAGCGTAATAAACCAGGCACAAAAAGAAAAATGCAACATGTTCTCAGGTATTTGTAGACTGTAAAAAAGTTGACCTCGTGGAAACAGAGCAAAAGTGTGATTACTAGAAGCTGGAGGGCTAGGAGGTTGGGGAGATATTAGACAAAAGACACAAAATTTCAGTTAGGAAGAATAGGCTTAAAGTTTTATTGTACATTATAATGACTACAGTTAATAATAATATTTTATATATTTGAAAATTGTTGAGAGTAGAGTTTAAACATTCTCACCACAAAAAATACACATGTAAGGTAATATGTATGTTAAATAGCTTAATTTATTCATTCCAGAATGTATACAAATATTGAAACATATTTTGTATATCGTAAATATATAAAACTTTTACTTGTAAATTAAAATAAATAAAAATTATATAATTATTCATTCATTTAATATATATTGTTTTATTTTCATTTTATTGATGAGGAGACTGACTTTAGGAAAGGTTATATAACTATCCTCAGAGATGGAGATGAAAATATGGTCTAGTACTCCCAGAGTCTCAGTCTATAAAATATCAAATGTGAAAATATGTAGAATTTGTGGCTATTCATATTAATATAATACATTTAGAACTTTAGTAATATAAAAAGAATGACCTCAAGTGATGGCAAAGTATAACTGAATTTCTATCAAGACTGAATGGAAAATAATCTCATTTTCTACCTTCATTTTAGTTCATTCTCCTCCTGCTCTATTTAAATTCTTCTGTATTTCAGGACTTAGCCTTATGATCATAGTTATCTTTTTTTTTTTTTTTTACCCTTTACTCTCAGATCTCACATACTTGATATATAAATAATCTGGTATTAATACAGTTTATTTTTAGAGTTACAGAAAAATTAGTGTAGTACATTTTACATATGCCCTAAACCTAGTTTCTCTTATTATTAACATATCAATATGAAACATTTGCTATAATTAATGGACCAATATTAATACATTATTATTAAACAAAATCAATAAGTTATCATACACCTTTTGTTTTCACCTAATATTCTTTGCCGGTTCTATGATTCTATCTAGAATGTTATATATAGTTATCATGTCTTTTTAGGTTCTTCTTGACTTTGGCAGTCTCTGAGACATTCCTTGTTTTTCATGACTTTCATAGCTTTCAAGCATTACCAATTAGGTATCTCACAGTATGCTCAACTGTTGCAGTTTGTGATGCTTTCTTATGATAAGACTGGGGTGAGGGTTACTAGGAAGTAGACCATAGTGCAAAAGTGCCATCACCACATCATATCGAGGGTATATACTGTCAACATGACTTATCACTGTTGATGTTGACCTTGAAAACTTGGCTGAGGTAGTGCTTGTCAGGTTTCTCTATTGCAAAGTTACATGTCCCCATTCTTTCCTATACTCTTTAAAAAGAAGTGATTATGTAGAGACCACATCTAAGGAGTGGGAGTTAGGCTGCTTGAGGACAAAGTAACTACATTAATTATTTGAAATTCTTCTCTAAGAGTGCTTATCTTGTCTCTGTTATCTATTTATTTATATCTGTATTGACTTTTTTATATATCTTTTGGGTTGTGAAAATACTACTTAATTTGTTTTGTTGGTTCAGTTGTTTCAGATTTGGTAATTGGGAGCTCTTAGCTACTGCCCTCCTTTGACATACCCTATCAATGTAGGGTGTATGTTTGGATATGTGTACACTTGTATGTGTGTTTGAGAATTTCCATACTTTCCGGTGCTACAAGATGCTCCAGGTTCATCCTGTGTATTTTTTCCCCCAGTCCTAGAATCAGCCATTTCTGCAAAAGGTCTTGATTCCTTTTTGAAGAGTGGTACTAGAAACCAAGATCTGGGTGCTAGGTGTGTTTATTGCTACTGATCATTTCTTTTAGTTCCTCTCAGACAATAGAGCAAATATATATGTTTATACCAACCCATGTATATATACATACCTGTGGATATTTCTATATGTATTCATTTGTATCTGTATTAAGACAAACATGAGTTAATACTTACATCTCAAAGTCTAATCCATGACCACTCTTATACTTGTTTTGCTGTACTTAACACCCCAACAGTGAGAAACTTTACTGAATTATTCCATTCCAGTTTGCTTAAATTTTATAGCTTCTCCATTCAGAGCACATCATTCCAGTTTAAATGTATAGTAGTATTAGAATTGTTAACCCACAACCCCACTGAAAATAACATTATTAACTGACTACATTGCTTATGTGTTCCTTTTGCCTTTAGTCTTACGGATTCCACTCCTTTCCAAAGTTACTTCGATCAGCACCATTTCCCCATCCTCTTCAGTGTGGTTGTTTTATGCATTTGTAATACAGCTGGATTCTCTTATCACAGTTTGCATTCCTTCCTGAGATCCTCCTCATCTCATGAGTTATTTAAAAAATATTAATTAAGGTTTTTTTTTTGTACTGTAAAATAATGTCTTGTATCCATCATCAATATTCCATTGGAAATAATTTTACTGCTCAAAAAATCTCCTGTACTTTACCTATACCTTTTAGAAACTGGTCATGACACCCATAGACATTTTATCTTCATCCTCCCTTACCCTCAGTTCCCAAGTGCTTTTAAAGGCATGTATCTTTAATAGTTTTCTGTACTCTGTGCCTTAAATTGGCCTATAGGTAGCTCATCTTCCTGGTGATTAGCACGGTGTAGAAATTTTATAAACCTGCTTCACCTTGGTTTCAACATGAAATTAATAATGGAAAACATATCACCCTTGTTTAGCACTTCTTATTTGGTACCCCAGAGCACTTTATCAATTAAACAAACTTCCAAACCTGAGTCAATGAGATTTTTATCGATGATTATGTTGACAGAGAAAAACCTTTTCGAAGGTCATTGAAAACTTCCCAAATCATAGTCATGGAAAGAGTATGTCATTTCCTTGTGCCATTTACTCAGACAAGGTTGTCTCTTACGATAATACGTGATGAGAAACAAAATCGTATTTCCCCATGTTCTCCTCCCTTCTGTCCCCTGGGAACCAGGTATTTTGGGGAAGCAAGAATCTTGGATAGCACCCAGATATATCTGGGAGTCTTTCAATGGCACAATTTTAATCCAATCTAGCTTCTGGTATTTAGAAAACCAGACATATAATCTCTGTCTCTATAGGGGATCTAAGCACTCACATGCTTTTCTCTCCAATGCTGTCTGCCTATTTTTGCCCAAAGACATAATGACTATTTTAGGTAGCTTCATACTGTGACAAGGCTTGTGTTATGTAAATGAAATGAAGACACTTTAGGCTGAATTAACAGATTTTTTTTTAAGGCAAGACAATTCAGGAGGGAATGTCTAAGTAATTTGGGTAGAATTTAAAACTTCCTTTACAATATTGACTCTAGCACCCACATGAGAAGCTATTTTTTCTCAGCTCACAGTCTTGCTCTTTCTTAATAAGTCTAATACTTAGTTGTTTACACAGTACAAATTACCTGAGCAAAGTGTGGGTCTGTTTATTTGAAACTTTTAATGCAAAGACAAAGAATTACTTTGGATGAATTAGGTAAGTATTAGCTTTGACATGCTTTAAAGGTATTTCTAACACATAGTAGGTATACCTATGAGATATGTTCTGCATAATAAAAAATATAATTAATATTTTATTAACTTATGGGCTGGGCATGGTAGCTTATACCTGTAATCCCAGTATTTTGGGAAGCCAAGGCAGACAGGTTATATGAGGCCAGGAGTTCAAGACCAACCTGGCCAACATGGAGAAACCCCATCCCTACTAAAAACACAAAAATTAACCAGGGGTGGTGGTGCATGTCTGTAATCTCAGCTACTCTGGAGGCTGAGACACAAGAACGACTTGAACCCCAAAGGCGGAAGTTGCAGTGAGCCCAGATGGCACCACTGTACTCCAGCCTGGGTGACAGGGTAAGTCTCAAAAAAAAAAAAAAAAAGTCAACAAATTACTTAATAAATGAATGAATAAAGTATGTTTTAACAGCATTAGATTTATCATGGAAAGTTAAAAATCATGAAATTTTTTACTTCAGAAAAATAAAATTTCTTTAAACATTTTCTTTACAAGGATGCATCTATAGAAGTGGTAACATTTATATAAACAAAGCTTTCTTTATAAAAGAAGTAGAATAAGAAATTCACTGTGTTAAAAACCCCAAATATTTCCCTCGTTTCCTGGCTGTCATTGGCATCAGGAGTCTACCAGGAACCAGACTCAACACCTCATTATCTACTTTGTCTTATATTCCACCTCTATTATCTTATCATATGTCGTATTCTGCAGAGTTTACTCCATTACATTTTGAATCCTATTGCTGTCCTCATTTCCACTTCATGCTGCATCTCTACATGGTTTTTATTTGGGGTACTGAGGGAAAAATGCAGCCTACCCATTTTTATTCTCTTTTATTCCTTGTTTCAGTGTATTGTACATAAGGCTGACAAACTGATCCATGAAAAGCATTGGACAATCATAATTTCTGCTTACTCTATTGATGATTTCCCTCTTTGCTACCAAATTACACATATGCTTTCTATTGTAATGCTCAATAATTTTTTTAATTCTGACCCCCCAATAACTTTTTTAGCCCCATAAAAATAGAACTATTTTCTGTTCCCTGACTTTGTCTCTCACCACACACTACCTAATTTTCTTAACTGTTTCCATTTCAATTTTAACTGGAATGTGTTTGGTAGCAAAAAGCGAGATACTCTAAATAGGGGAGTGCATTGTTCCATGATTACGTAAGTTCAGGAAGAGTATACAGTGTGTAGCCTTCTTGGAAAACAATAAATCATCACATATGAAGGTTCACAATGGCCTGCAATAAAGAAATTTGTTTAGTTTTGACCAGATTTTCCAAACTCATTGGACCATACGATTCGTTTTAGTGCAAACAATTCCTTAATATGATGCATGCTTCTGTTCAAGGTGTTACTTCTGCCTGGTGTAAACTTGTCGCCTCTGCTTCTCTATGTAATTGACAGCATCTACCTCTTCTTCAAAGCTTATCTCAAATGCTCCCTCTTTTACAAATATCTTCTTGAATCACTATCAAACACAGGTCTCCTTGACGAAAACTTTGTCATAATTTTTGAGTAACTTTCTTATGACACCTGTCTTACTGTGACTTTTGTTCAGTTATCAATATTTTTGGTTTTAACTATCTTACCAAACTGTAAATTCCTAAAGATAATGTGCTTATTTCTTCCAGTATCATTTCTACAGACTAACATTGTTTCTTGTATGTGGTAAGGGTTCAATATATTTATTGTATTGAACGTAATAATAATAACAATATCTCTTTCTGTAAAATGTCAGTCTTCTTTGATCCTTATCACTCTGGGGCTGGGCAGGGATTATCACACTCATATTCAACAACTGAAACCAGGGGATGGAGCAAGGTGGTCGAATAGGAACAGCTCCAGTCTCCAGCTCCCAGTGCAAGCGACACAGAAGACAGGTGATTTCTACATTTTCAATGGAGGTACTGGGTTCATCTCACTAGGGAGTGCCGAACAATTGGTGCTGGTCAGCTGCTGCAGCCCGACTAGTGAGAGCTGAAGCAGGGCAAGGCATCACCTCACCTGGGAAGCGCAAGGGGGAAGAAATCCCTTTTCCAAGCTAGGGGAATTGAGACACACAACACTTGGAAAATCCGGTAACTCCCACCCCAATACTGTGCTTTACCAAGGGTCCTAGCAAACGGGCACACCAGGAGATTATATCCCATACCTGGCCAGGAGGGTCCAACGCCCACAGAGCCTCCCTCATTGCTAGCACAGCAGTCTGTGATCTAAGGCAAGGCAGCAGCAAGGCTGGGGGAGGGGCGCCCACCATTGCTGAGGCTTAAGTAGATAAACAAAGCTGCTGGGAAGCTCAAACTGGGTGGAGCTCACAGCAGTTCAAGGAGGCCTGCCTATCTCTGTAGACTCCACCTCAGGGGACAGGGCACAGCTAAACAGCAACAACAACAACAACAAAAGCAGCAGAAACCTCTGCAGATGCAAACGACTCTGTCTGACAGCTTTGAAGAGGGCAGTGGATCTCCCAACACGGAGGTTGAGATCTGAGAATGGACAGACTGCCTGCTCAAGTGGGTCCCTGACCCCTGAGTAGCCTAACTGGGAGACATCCCCCACTAAGGGCAGACCGACACCCCACACCTCACATGGTGGAGTACACCCCTGAGAGGAAGCTTCCAAAGCAAGAATCAGACAGGTACACTCGCTGTTCAGCAATATTCTATCTTCTGCAGCCTCTGCTGCTGATACCCAGGCAAAAAGGGTCTGGAGTGGACCTCAAGCAATTTCCAACTGACCTACAGCAGAGGGTCCTGCCTGTTAGAAGGAAAACTAACAAACAGGAAGGACACCCACACCAAAACCCCATCAGTACGTCGCCATCATCAAAGACCAGAGGCAGATAAACCACAAAGATGGGGGAAAAGTAGGGCAGAAAAGCTGGAAATTCAAAAAATATGAGTGCTTCTCCCCCGACAAAGGAATGCAGCTCATCCCCAGCAACGGATCAAAGCTGGACGGAGAATGACTTTGACGAGA
>NW_012111364.1:6087790-6102681 GCF_000951035.1 Colobus angolensis palliatus
TTCCTTACTCCTTATATGAAAATTAATTCAAGATGGATTAGAGACTTAAATGTTAGACCTAATACCACAAAAACCCTAGAAGAAAACCTAGGTAATACCATTCAGGACATAGGCATGGGCAAGGACTTCATGTCTCCCAATATTTCTGAAGGATTTTAATGAGGTTAGACTCATAGAAGTTCTTCACCAAGAAAATGTTTGTTGAGTATTCAAATATGAAAAATACTGAAAACAAAAGTAGCAGTCTTCACTATTTAATGTCATTAGAGATGCTGTTTCTCTAAAACTTGGCACTTAATCCATTTAGCCCCTTTGACTCTATTTTTCATCCTAGAGTCTTCAGGGTCCCCAGTCTATACTTTAGTATCCCTAATAAGTCACACAAACCTGTGGATCCTGGACCTCTTCAGCATTGACTCTATCCCTCAATACAACAATACTTGTTTCCTAGTAAACTTCAAACAGTTTAGAGTTGCCTGCTCATGTGTGTTGTCCCTTACCTGTTGTCCTTTATTTTCCTTCCTTTCACTGGGGAATTCTCCTTTCCGGACTTCATGTCTATGTTAGAGTCCTTCAAGTTTCCACTTGATGCTCCTCTCTGTTCTCAATGTGTACTGTTTCCCTTGGGGATCTCATCCATCTTTTGTAATTTCAGTTATCTCTCTACACAGGTGAACCTCAAACTTATATCCACATCTCAGTTTTTCTTGTGAGCTACCGATCATGCATCTAGTGCACTTAAACATTCCAACTCAATCTCCAGCACCAAGTCAATAACTTTTAATCAAAACATATTATTTTTTGAATCTTCCTGAGCTCCTTGAATGTCATTATAATACAACTGATTGTATAAAACATACATTTATATATTTATTTGTTCATTCACTACCATATGCCAGACACAGTTCTAGACTTTGGAAACACAACCGTAGATAAAACAAACTATTTGTTCTCAAGAAGTTGACAGTTGATTTGGTGGAAGCAAGAACTAATAAACAAATACGTAGTATGCCAAATAGTGGTAAGTGCTAAGAAGAATAACGTAGGGTAAAGGAAGTATGGAGCCTTGCAAGTATAAGACTTTTTGGTCAGTTCAAAGTTCAGTTCTTAGGTGGAGAATCTGAGGAACATCAAGGAAGTCAGTGTGATTACAGTAATTAATAATATGAATAGTAGGATTTTTCTTAAATCTTATTGGCTCCTCAAAGGTTGAGCCAGGTCACATGTAGCCTTGAGGCCATAGTAAGGGCCTTGACCTATATTCTAAGTGAATGTAAAACTACATGAGGATTTTAGACAGATAAGGAATATAATTTTACTATGATCACTCTGGCTGCTGTATTGAAAACTGATTTTAAGGGGTTAAGAGTAGAACCAGTAAAATCAGTTGTCAACCTGAAGAAATAATTAGGATGAGAGATATCAACTTTATACTAAGCTTAGATTCAGGTTTTATTAATGGAAATGATGAGAAAGTATGAAAGTCCAGTTGTATTTTGAAAGCAGAACTAAAAATTTGTTGATGGGGTGGGCCATAGTTTTAAAAGAAAGAATAACTTCCAGTTTTCTTCCAAACATGTTTAAGGATAGAATTGATATTTCGTGAAATAGAGAAGACTGTAGAAGCATGTTGTTGTTGGAAGGAAATCAAGATTTTAGATTTCAAAAAGTCAAGTGGATGCCTGATAATAATAATACATATCATTTAGTGAGTATTACAATATTCTGGGCACTGTTTTATGGACTTTATTCACTCATTTAGCCCTCAAAGTATCTTTGTAAATTCACTATTGTTAGCCCCATTTTATGGATGAGAAAATTGAGGCAAGAATATTAATTCGCTCAGGACCACTTTGCTAGTAACTGGCAGAGTAGAGTACAAGACACTCTCTTCCAGAGCTTGAGATTTTTATCCACTACACTATACCATCTAAAATGACATACATTCTAGTGCAAGTATAGTGATATTTGAAAGCATACATTATAAGATAATTAAAATTGTGAGCAAAAGTAGTTTGCTTGAGGAGTGAGAATAAATAGAGAAGATACCTATGAACCAGGCCCTAGAATACACCAGTGTAGTAGTAAAGAGATGAGGAGGACCTCATAACGGGGATTGAGAAAGGATGACCACAGGTAGGAGGATACTCTTAAGATAAATTTGTGTCTAGACATCAAGTGAAGAAAGTGTTTCAACATAAGGAAGTGAGCAACTACCCCAAATTCTGCTGCTATGTTAGGTATGGAGAAGGCTCTGATGACACTGATTTAGGCCAGTGAGACTTGCACATTTCTGATCTTCAGAACTGTAAGATAACTTGTGTTGTTTTAAGCCACCAAGTTTGTGGTAATTTGTTATGGCAGCAACAGGAAACTAATAGTTACTAGAGGAAATGAGCTGAAAAGGTGGGAGTCGATGGCCAGAGAGTGAGGATGAGGTTCTTGAAACTGAGATTATGGTGGGAGTGCCATGGTTGGTAATGACAAGGCCCACTTTCAGTCCAATAGTATTTCAAGTAGGATGAATGAGAAGAGCACTGAGAAGAGATGAAGGGACTGTGTGACCAAGCTATTAGAAGTGTTACCTATGTAGGTAATAAATTCGAAGGGATAGTATCAAAGGCAGAGATATTGAGCCAAGTATATCCATGTTTGCCTTTCTCTACACCATTCTCCATTCTCTTTGAAGTTCTCCTTCTATTATCCTTTTCCCTTGCTTGAAAGAAACTCTTCCATATCTTCTCATTGATCTTAGGATAAAAGTCAAAATCTGTATTATGGTCCAGAGAGCTATGCATAATCTGGCCTGGCTCAGTATTTCAGCAACACTGACTTTCCTTCAGTTCCAGGCGTGAGTCATGCTCCCCATTTCCTCGGGGGCTTTCTGCTTGACGCACCTCTTTCTGCCTACTTTCTGCATACTTAAGTTCTGCATACTTAAGTTTTGCGTACTTTTTGCTTGGCACTCCTCTTTATGCCTGTCCCCATTGTCTACACTTAGTGAAATTATTCTCATTTTTATCATGTTGGTTCAAATGCTGTGCCTTTAAGGAATTCGTCTATAATCCAGTGGATTATATCAGACTTTTTATGTTATGCTTTCACAACATTACATACATTTTTAAATTCATGTATCTTTTTTGCTGTGCATATGTGTATGCATGTATGTGATTGCTTAACTTTTCTGATGAATTGTAAACTCACTGAGAGTAAGGACCTTGTCAGTCTGCTTAATGTTGAAAAAGTTAGTATTTCTCTCTGACAATGTTTTTTCACTCCCTTGTTATGGAAAACTTCAATTATCAATTAATTCTCACATTAAGTAATATAATATTTTAAATCCATCAAAATTCACTCTTTCTATTAGAAAATAAAAATTTGAAGCTATGATGAGAAACTTTTTTTTTTTTTTTTTTTTTGAGATGAAGTCTCTCTCTGTTGCTCAGGCTGGAGTGAAGTAGTGTGATCTCAGCTCACTGCAACCTCTATCTCTCAGGTTCAAGTGATTCTCCAGCCTCAGCTTCCCAAGTAACTGGGACTACAGCTGTGTGCCTCCATGCCTGGCTAATTTTTTTGTATTTTTAGTAGAGACAGGGTTTCACTATGTTGGCCAGGCTGGTCTCAAACTCCTGACCTTAAGTGATCCTCCTGCCTCAACCTCCCAAGGTGCTCACCATGCCTGCTATGAGCAATGTTCTTTAGTTGACACTTTATCTATTCAAGGATATTAAGAATAAGAGATCATTTTAATATGGCCTCTATCGTAATTTTGATATAAAGAACTTAAACATGTGGTTGTATAGCCCTCATGTTTCATTTCAGTTTAAAAATAGTTCCTTCTATTGCTGTTCATTTATTCCCTATTCCCCATGATTTTCTCTGGTATGTCTGTGCCAGAGAAGTTTGAGATATGATTCGGAAGAAGTATACTTGTTCAGGAAATCTAAACTTTCCTCCTAGAAAATTTTTGGGTCTGAATCAGAGTAGCAGAAATTGCTGGCAAATCCACTGTCTCCACACCATGTCATGGTCTCAATATCAGCTTTATCAACAACAAAGTTGAAAAATGATGAAGAAAAATGAGGTAGGAGGAATCTAAGGATAAATGTTTCAATGGCATATTAACCAAATGCAACATGAGAAACTTGTTTGGATTCTGATTCAAACAACCCAACTGTAAAAAATCCTGTACAAGACGATCATAGAATTTGAGCATTGACTGAATGTTTAATGATACCCTTTTATGCATATGTGGTCATGTAACAAATTACTCCAAAACATAGTGGCTTAAAATAACAAACACACTATCTCACAGTGTCTGTCGGCGAGGCATCTGAGCATGGCTTATATAGGTGCCTCTGTCTCAAAGTCTTTCATAAGACTGCAATCAAGGTATCCTTTAGGACTGCAGATATCTGAAGGCTTGACTGAGATATCTTGACTGAGGATCTGCTTCCAAGTTCGCTTATGTGGCTTGTCAGGCTTCAGCTATAATCTGGCTCATGGACAGAGTCATTAGCCTGTTACACAGGCCTCTCCATAGGGCTTCTCACAATAAGACAGGTTGCTTCTCCCAGAGTTAGGGCTCAAAAAGAGATAGAAAAAGTGTGTGTGTGTGTGTGTGTGTGTGTGTGTGTGTGTGAGAGAGAGAGAAAAAAAATATATATAAATGAGAATGATCAATCATGGCCCATGGAAAGATATGGAAAATGAGAAATTGAGAGAACAAGAGAAGGTGAGAGAGAAAATATTCACAAGATGAAATTCTCAGTCTTTGTAACCTAATCTCAGAGTGATATCCCATTCCATTAGCCATATTTTATTCATTTAAAGGTTCAGGTAACACTCAAAGGGAAGAACAGCAACAAAAAGTCTTTGATACCAGGAGGTGAGAATCACTGGTGACCATCTTAGAAGGCTATCTATGAGATACATTAAGGAATTATTGTTAATTTTTTCCTTAGGTATGATAATAATATTGTGGTCAAGATGATTTTTATCTTTTATTGATAAATACTAAAATATTTACAGATGAAATAATATTAAACATTTGTTTCAAAATAATACAATAGGAGGTGGCAAAGTAGATGGGGGTATAAATCAAACAAATAGGGCCAAAAACTGAAGAACATTGAAGCTGGATGTTGAGGATTAATTCTATTATTCCTTTTAATTTTGTGTTTGCTTGAAATTTTTTTAAAGATTTTTTTTTAAATAAAAATATTTTACTTTCCATCTACTGAATTTCTGTGTTTATTTTTTATTTATTTATTTATTTTTTGAGACGGAGTCTCACTCTGTTGCCCAGGCTGGAGTGCAGTGGCCAGATCTCAGCTCACTGCAAGCTCCGCCTCCCGGGTTTATGCCATTCTCCTGCCTCAGCCTCCCGAGTAGCTGGGACTACAGGTGCCCGCCACCTCACCCGGCTAGTTTTTTTGTTTTGTATTTTTTTAGTAGAGACGGGGTTTCACCGTGTTAGCCAGGATGGTCTCAATCTCCTGACCTCGTGATCCGCCTGTCTCGGCCTCCCAAAGTGCTGGGATTACAGGCTTGAGCCACCGTGCCCGGCCATTTCTGTGTTTATTATACAATAGCTATTATCTTGGTCAAAGTAAAACAAGTGTATTTAATATGCCCCTTAAACTTCAGTAGTAATAAGGTCAACATGCCGTGATTTTATAATTGATCTTTATATTGCTTTATATTTATTCAATCAATGCTGAGTCCAGAAATTTATGATATTTCAACCTATTTATATTAAGGTCTAATCTGTTTAAATAAAAGTTCTGCAGCTATCATAGAAACTTGAGATGACTACCCTATATTAAAAGCCCCATAAGGCTGAATACTCAGAGTAATGTCATCTTAGAATAAAATTCGCCAAGTGGTATTGTAATTATTTCCCAAAGTAATTATAAATTAAATTTACATACTAGCAGTTAAAGTTGGCTGCATCCTTTAGAGTAAAGAAGTTGAGCAATAACATGTAAAGAATGCTTATTTTAAAAACACATATATGGTTAGGGTAGAAAAAGATGCATATTTTGATTCTTTAATTCATTTGGTAGATAGAGAGGATGTGGTAATTTTTAATAACACATATTTTTCAGCAGAGTATATAAAGTGACTTTTCTCATAACCCAGAGGCACTAATACTAGAAATATTAGGTTAATAAATGAAAAGAAGTATAAGACTTAAAAAATAGGAGACAAGGCAACTGCTCCTAAAATATATTAACATTTGTCTAAGAAGAATATATTCACAAAACGACCATATGTGTCACGGCATACCTGTCAACTTTTGCGTCACCATTTTGGAATTCACCTGTCTTCATGACGTTCCTCAACTTCTCTATGACGCCTTCCCTTATCCCTCAACCAATGGGAATCTCTCTTCCATATTCCTTCATTGAACTCCATGTCTGTGTCACACATTTATGTGGCAGCATAGTCAATATTTTTTGGTTTGTGTCCTTTTCTCAGAGTATTTTTAATATTTTCTTAGGTCATGGATTAGCGTTTTGAAAGCCTGGGCCAGGTCTCTTACTTTGTGTACCCCTGAAAGGCCTTGTAACATGGGTTCTCCATACATGCATGTTGAAGGAATAATGAAATAAAATGATTTGCAAAGCTTTGATATTTATTGACTAAGTTTTATTCCACTGTAGAGTGTGTTCCTGTGTAGTCTTCTCAGTGATGTGTATTGAACTGTTCTGTATGGGCTCTGTTCAGTTTCTTGGGGAAGATATGTTAGTTGTTAACTCTTTACTTGAAGAGCTCTTTCCTGAGAAATCTTACAGGCTTTTGGGAACAACATGGGATTAAAACGTTTTAGGTCTCTCTTCCCTCAGTACGTTGCAGGTACTTACTGTGTTGTTGTCTCAGTCTAATTGCTTTAATGCTTTCTCTTAAGATACTGTGTGAATGAACAATCTTAGATGTATCGGTAAAAATGATGCAATGTGGTGAGGCAGAGGTGATACTAGAATTCTGTTATCAAAGTGACCTTTAAGTGCTTTCAGAATTTTCTGTTAGGTAATTTAGTAATGAGTTGAGTTCATTGAGTTCACATGAATTCTTGTTAATTCTTTTTAAAATGATTAACATTTGAATAGTATATGTTGATATAGCATTTCTACATTGCCTTTATAATTTAAAATATATTTGTTATTATATCTGATGCATTTTATGAGAAGACATTAAAGCATGCTCAATGAACTTATAGATCATTTGAAATTCAGAGTCTTAATAACTGCATGCTTTAATATCTTCTCATAAGAAAATGTGTCAATGTCTGAATATGCAGCTGCTTTTAAAAAAATAAGTAAATATAAAACAAAACAAAATAAATGAACATAAATGCTTTGAAAATATCCTTAAACATTAAAGAAAAATATTGAACCTGAGCTCTTTGGAAAAATGCAAAGAAGCTTTACTCTTTTCATTGGTTCATGGTTGGAAAAGGCTTGGAGAATGGATGAGAAGCTTCCCTGGGATTGGAAGAACATCAGGCAGAAGCCTCTATACTAGGGGGCTGAAGAAAGCACACTGAGGAGACCCACATTAGAGTCCCCTTGCTATTCTCCATGAGGACCCTCTCCTGAGGTACTCTCCTGGGGGAAGTCTTGCGGCTTCCAGCCTGTGCAGGCTGGTAAGGGAATCACCCAACGTCTTGAAGACCTCCATATCTTCACATGTCCAGGAAGTGACTTTCGAGGAATTCACACAGAAGAGCTTATTCAGGCACAGCAAGGTTTGATTCAGGTTCTTCTCACACCGTGGAAACCTTTATGGCATCCAGGTTATTCTTCCATCAGTGATGGCCTATGAGCTCCAGGCATGATGTTGAAATAAAAGCTTAGGGAGAAAATATAGAAGGTCCTCTCTTCCCTTTCAGGCAAGCACATTACATGAGTTTCACTCCCAGGTATATCTAACAATATTCTGGTGAGAGTTTCACTTCCAGCATTATCTAACAATATTCTGAAGACAAACACAATCAACTTTCTACTCCAGATTTAGAATTAGGGCCTTCTACTAGCTAAGGATGGACAGATGCAAATGGAGCTGCTAACCCAAAGTGCTATTTCAAATATACTAATGGGCTAACCAGGATTCTAATACACTTATTGAGGCAAGGGGGTATCGCAGTTTTTTTTCTAGCTAATTACATATCTTGAACACATTCATCAATGAAAAGCATTACTAATTTACTTTATACTAATTCATAGATGTCCTGGGAATATATTTGGATAAGTCTGAATCACTTGTATAGCTACCCTGAGCACAGATTTTGAATAAAGATCCTTTCAAACATAAGTAACACTTCACCACCACCATGACCAGCGTAATTATAATACATAAATATTTTAAAGTATAAGACTGACAATATTACATTTGATTAAATGACTTATAAAAGACATTCAGCCAAATGAACAGTTTGTTGCAAGTTAGGGCTTTTGATTGAAAGACTACTCTCTAGTCTCCTCATCTTGATTAGATGTTTTTTTTCCCCACTATCTTAAGAACTTACATGGGTGCAAATCTAGTGAGCTCTTTCACTCTTTTTCCCTAGGTTTGTGCTCTGACTACTACCAGCCCACTCAAATGGATCTTATCAGGGTCAATAAGGACTACTATTAATATACTGATAAGTCATTGACCCATTCTTGACTCTTATGTTAACCTATCAGTAACACATGACACAGCGAAATTTTTACTCAAATGTCATCTCTTTGAGGCCTTTCTCAGTCACTTGATCTAGAATTCTAAGTCCCTGCCTTATTACTTCCCTTCCACTTCTTTGCCTCTTCTTCTTAGCTGTTATGTGCATTTAATATGCTACAGGTTTTACATATCAGTCCCAGTTATTTTCTTTCTCCTCCCAACCAGAGCATGAGCTCCACGAGGGCTGTAATTTCTATCTGTTTTATTCGTTGTTTTACCACTGGTGCCTAGAACAATGCATGAGACAAAAGAAGTGATCATTGCGCATTTGTTGATTGACTGGATGAATGAAAAATATCATTTGTGGAAACTTAAACAAACATGAGCTTGTGGAAAGCAATGTGAGAATGTTTATATGTATAAAGAGGATTTCAAAAAACTTGTTCATGTATTTTTTATTCCAATGAATTTATATTTAGAAATCTATCATAAGTAAATAATCAGAGACAAGATGCAAATTCTGAGTCCCTTAAGTATTATCACCACAGGCTGCTGGAACACATCTGATAGCCACATGAAAGTGTTTACTGCTAACCTGAGATTTTACTACAAACCATTGTTGTATTCCCCATCTCTGCAGATGCCGTGTATTGTTTTGTATTGTGCTGTGTGTGATAAGATGTTTCACTTTCGTGGGGGTGACGTAAGATAGAGAGCTTCATTCACAGTCTTTGGGAGTTTACATTTATACAATTTTACGAAAGCAATTTTTAAATCTGTAACAAAAGACTTACAAATATTAAAATTGTTAACACACAAATCCCACTTAGAATTAATCATAAAGCAATACTCATACAGGCAACAATTTACGTAAAAGGACAGTCATCATATAATTATTGATAATGGTTAAAAGTTGAAAACCTTAACGTTCAGAAATTAAATATTTATTCAGTGGAATATTTGTTTTCACAGACTAATAATCTGCAAAATGTCCTTGATAAGTGAAAAATCAGATTTTTTTTGAGAGCACATCTCCAAATCATCTTTTATTAATATGAAAAGGGCATATTTAGCAAAAGACACACTGAGAAAAGAGTCACTATGGCCTAGGACATGGGGCAGAGAGGTGCCAGGCCTGAGCCCCTGCTGGGAGAGAAGGAGGCTCAGGACAAAGTGGGAGAAGTGCTGGGAAGAGCTGCGTAGTGGGGCCACAGAAAGCTCCAGTGGGCAACACTGTTGGCAGGTCATGGGTGGCACTCACCGGGACCTCACTGCTAACTCTTGTTTTTAGGGGGGCATAGTTAGTGCTGCCACCTTGAGTGAGAGCCGCCCCTTGGTTCCTGGAGGGCACCCACCAAGTGATACAGGACAGGAAGTCCAGGTTGGCTAGTGCAGCACGGGATGAAGGCCAGGGAGAAGCGGGTGCTCTGCAATGGCCAGGAAAGGTTCAGACCCTGAGGCCGAGGGGCTTCCTGTTTCGTGCGGACGCTCCACTCTGTCTCTGCCAGGCACTCTCCGACTAGGGCCCGGACATGGATGATGCCTCTCTTCAGGCCCTTCATGGTGCTCTTGTTGCCAGCATAGGTGGGCCGGATCTCTTTGCTTATCTCCTCTATGACCGACAGCAGGTCCTTGTAGGGTGTCCTGGGAGCCCTGGGTGCTGGTGACTTCATCTCCTGTACAAAGCCCATGGAAGGCGGCCCAAAGTCGTTAAACAGCGGTCTGAAAGGGGCAGCGGCCCCTGACTTTGAGCCCGAAGGCGATGGGACGCTTCGTGACCAGGCCCACTTCATGGACCAGCGGGGCCAGCAAACTGAGGCTCAGCGAGGGTAGGAGGCAGGCCCAATATTGCACAACTCAGGTTGTCTTCATTTCGAGGTCTCCACCGCCCGGCAGGCGAGCAGGAGTGGAGCTAGATCCTCACCTGGTAGGGACCGGGGTGCACGGCCCAGGGGTGCTGGAGCAGGGGGTGACAAATCACATTTCTAAACAAGGAATCCAATTTTATATTAACAGCATATATCTTTTTTTAAAATATAAGTATAGAGAAAGGGGATGAAATCAATGTTACAATGTTATCTGTGGAATTTGACATGGGTGATTTTCCTCACTAGAATATTAAGGTAGAATAAAAAATAGAAGGGGACACTAAAAGTCAGGTTCTTGATTGAAAATCTCCAGGTTTCCTTGCCCAACCTTTTACATTTGCACAACACTTACATGTCACCTTCTGACAATCGATTCTCCTAACCGCCCTGTGAGGTTGGCAGGTCAAGTATCATTATCTCCAGTTCTTACATATAGACCCAGAGAGGTTAAGAGACTTGCCCAAGGTAACCCAGTTAGAAGGTAATAGAACTAAAATAAAAAAAAAAAATTAAAAACTCCGTCTCTTCCAGTCACATGCTTTCCCCTACATTGTTCTAAACTATTGTGCTAAAAAATTAGAAAAGAGAAAGGCAGTGATTGTGTTCTCCTGAAAGCTATTTGAGTGCTCTTCTATTAGTGCCAGACAGCTTTGAAGTCATTGATTGCCCCTGAGAGATGATGAGATTGTGCTATACGGAACTTGGCCATCATTACCATGTGATTTTCAATTAAGAAGCAAATCAAATGTATCCCAGTGTCATGGTCATAACCTGAAGGGTTCAGACAAGCTACTAGCTGCATACGAATCAGGGAGGACTAATCATTTGTCTGTGTGTGCTGACTGTCGTTTTTCAGAAGAAATGGTCTTTCACACTTGTGGCCAAGCTATTTTATTTCTCATACTATGGGGGTTGTCATTTGTAAATTAGGTCTTTAACTTATTTTTGACTCTTGGGAAAACTTATTCCAGATATTCATTGAACAATCACTACAATAATACAGAATGTGAAAGTGTGTTGTTGAGAACAGAACAACTTTGAGAAGTTCAGTAAGAAGACTGCTGGGAAAAGTATAAAAAGCTGTGAACTTAAAGATGTGGGATCAATACAGCCAAGCTGATGGTCCAACTGTCTAACCTTCAGCAAGTCACAACCACTAAACTTCATAATTCATAAAGCAGTGCTATTAATCTCTAGCTCATAAAGTAGTGAAGATTAAAATAAAATAACTTGTGCCAAAGGGTCTAGCCCTGTAATAAAGTGTAAATTTGCTGAATACATTTTTGTTTTGTTTTGTTTCAAGGTAGTGATATAGAAACAGTATCCTCTAGGATGTTAGCTGGAGACTTTAAGGGTAAGCACCTTACTGTGAGAAAGGGCGACTTCATGAAGGAAATGTGATTGGTGCTATGTGATATGCCCTTATGAATTGGCCACTAAGGAGGACGTGAAGGAGCCACGTGAAAAATGTTGTAATCATGTCTACCAATGGCAGCTACTTAGGTGTCATTGTTGATTGATCTTACTGCAAAAGGTAAGAAGTACTCTTTCTCAGGTATATTGTAAAGAAGATGAAAAGGATATGATCTACCTCATACTATTTTTTTAATATCTTAATTGTAAAGCAAGCTGCAACTGTCAGAAAACAAAACTGACATGATTGTCACTCATACTTGAATGAATTGATATTATTAAGCACTTTCTTGTTTATCTCTTGACACACTTTTTATTGACCTATATAAAATTTACTTATTTTAGTAGTACATTATTATGAGATGTGGTTTTTATTCTCCATTTTTTACCTCACCATCAATTGGATATAAATTCTATATCTCAAATATGTGGATCTCAGTTTCACCTTTTAAGATTTTTTACCAATTCAGTCATTATTTCAAGCTCTTTTTATCCTGTTATTGACGTCTCTAGGTCCCAGACACTTTGACTTTTATTTTTGAGTGATGCACTTTACATAATTTAGTTTTAGGGTCTCCCTGAGTACTATGAATGAAATAATTTGATGACCATGATGTCATGCTCAGTAATCATTCATGAATCCTCTTTTAGGACATCTAGAAACTCTTACCCCAAAATCAAAGAACACCAGCGATTATCAATTTCTCAGAATGAATTAACTTTTAATATTAATGCTAATGCCACAGCACATAAAGATGCTTCTTGTGGTTAAGTCTGAAGATGCAGAAATCCTTGTCAAGTTACCAAGCCAGAGATGTGCTGTGATCATTTGCTCTTTGTCTTTGTTCTTAGTGCTATGCCTGCTGGCTACTTGGCAGGGTGTATCCTAGGTATTCCTTTGTAGAGCATATGTCCTAGCTCTGTGTTCTAGGTTCATTTGCTCACTCATCCATTTAACAAATAGCACTTGGGTGCCTACTATATACTAGGCACAGTTTTCTGAACTGGGAATACATAAAAAAATAAAAAATCCATAGCTTTATGGAGCTTATATTCTCGTATGAGTGACTAAAAGTTAGCAAGTAAAATAAACAGGATGTTAGCAAAGGTGTAAATACAGCCATATAAGAAACTTGCCTCAAAAAGTTATTTAATGATAAAATGTTTGAAAATCCTCAAGTAAAACAAATATTTTCATGTCAAAATTCTACCCCTGTCAACATGTTGAAACATGCAATTCTAGTTTGTACCCAGATGGCATGGTTTAGGACTGGTCACAAGTGAAATATCTTAAGTATTTGTGTGGACAACCTTGGCTTTAGTCACTATCATTTTGTACATAGTGTATAAAAAAGCAAGCTCTTTCTGTGGCTTCCAGTTGACCTTCTACAGAGTTTCTACAGAGTTGTTCCAAAAATATTTGAATAGTGGAAGTCTCATAAGAAGCAGCATGTGACGTCATCTTAAAAGCTGAGCACTTTCCAGGGTATTTGGACATTTGTTTAAAACAACAAAATTAATATCTATCTTATGGTGTTATCATCATCGAATGAATGTCATCAAATGTCAATCTCATGATAGCACCCCTATCCAGTAGATGGTAATACTGGGGCAGTGTTGTTCCTAAGCTCCTTGTCAGCAATGTAAACATTGCCAATATTCCTAGGGCTTGGGAAGATTAATATTAGATGAGGCTAAGAAGCGTGGGCTGAACTATAAAAATATCTTGTTTATAACAAGGTTGCATAACAAGACCTGGCCTTGACTCACTTGGAATGTCTGGGTGGACATCAGAACAAATTGCACTATTAGAATTTGATAAAAAGCCTCATTTGCTGCTTAAATTTGAACATTACCCAGTTGACTAGGAAATAATGTGGAAAAATATTCAACTCTCTACTTTTGCAATATCTCCCACTGAATGTCATAATAGATGGATGAGCATTTCAGGAATAAATACTGGCAGTTAGAAATACTGTGTCCTGTAAGTCATTTGAGCTATTTGTGGGAGGTGTGAGTACCTAAAAAAATTCAGGTTTTGGTAAGAAGGAGGAAGGGTTAACAGACAGTAGGTAAACAACACACCCAGCTGCACACTCCAAATTAAAATTGAAGCCATCACACATTTTGTTTGCATATGCTACTAATAGTTGCTTTGAAATATAATAAATTGTCCTGCAGGGTCAACATAACAATCTAGTTGGCACAATTTGGACTTAGTTGTATTAATTATGTGTTTGTTGGTGTTGTGAATAGGGCTTTGCTATTACTGGGTAAACACTAGTACTTGAGTCTTTTCTTCAAAGCATATATATGTATGTCTGTATGTGTATATATATCCCAACAAAGGACCTCATTTGAGAATGTGTGCAGCAAAATAATATTGTAGCTTCATGTAGGAAACATGACAGGAAAGGTAATCACCTAACTCAGAACTTATAAAAAGCCTGATGTTTTCTCTTATTTGTCCTTTATATATGTGTATATATATATATCTTAAAGCTTTCAATAGTCTATGGAGAATGCATGAAACCACATATTCTGATGCTAAGGAATTAAAGACATTTTGTATTCCCTTGACTATATTTACTAATACCGTTCTTGTTCTGTTTCTATTTGTTATGTAACAGATCAAATATATGACTTAGCCCCCATATATATCTCTTTTTTTTTAATTTTTTTTAAATTATTATGATTATACTTTAAGTTCTAGGGTACATGTGCATAACGTGCAGGTTTGTTACTTATGTATACTTATGCCGTGTTGGTGTGCTGCACCCATTAACTCGTCAGCACCCATCAACTCGTCATTTACATCAGGTATAACCCCCAGTGCAATCCCACCCCCTCCCCCCTTCCCATAATAGGCCCCGGTGTGTGGTGTTCCCCTTCATGAGTCCAAGTGATCTCATTGTTCAGTTCCCACCTATGAGTGAGAACATG
>NW_012111364.1:6104337-6104891 GCF_000951035.1 Colobus angolensis palliatus
TCCTCCTTGTACCTCTGGTAGAATTCAGCTGTGAATCCATCTGGTCCTGGACTTTTTTTGGTTGGTAGGCTATTAATTATTGCCTCAATTCCAGATCCTGCTATTGGTCTATTCAGGGATTCAGCTTCTTCCTGGTTTAGTCTTGGGAGAGTGTAAGTTTCCAGGAAATTATCCATTTTGTCTAGATTTTCTCGTTTATTTGCATAGAGTTGTTTATAATATTCTCTGATGGTAGTTTGTATTTCTGTGGGGTTGGTGGTGATATCCCCTTTATCATTGTGTATTGCGTCTATTTGATTCTTCTCTCTTTTCTTCTTTGTTAGTCTTGCTAGCGGTCTATCAATTGTGTTGATCTCTTCAAAAAACCGACTCCTGGATTCATTGATTTTTCTGGAGGGTTTTTTGTGTCTCTATCTCCTTCAGTTCTGCTCTGATCTTAGTTATTTCTTGCCTTCTGCCAGCTTTTGAATGTATTTGCTCTTGCTTCTCTAGTTCTTTTAATTGTGATGTTAGAGTGTCCATTTTAGATCTTTTCAGCTTTCTCTTGTGGGCAT
>NW_012111364.1:6107283-6118019 GCF_000951035.1 Colobus angolensis palliatus
CCCAGTTAGGCTACTCAGGGGTCAGGGACCCACTTGAGCAGGCAGTCTGTCCATTCTCAGATCTCAACCTCCATGTTGGGAGATCCACTGCTCTCTTCAAAGCTGTCAGACAGATTCGTTTGCATCTGCAGAGGTTTCTGCTGCTTTTGTTGTTTTTTTTTTGTTGTTGTTGTTTAGCTTTGCCCTGTCCCCTGAGGTGGAGTCTACAGATATAGGCAGGCCTCCTTGAACTGCTGTGAGCTCCACCCGGTTCGATCTTCCCAGGGCTTTGTTTACCTACTTAAGCCTCAGCAATGGTGGGCGGCCCTCCCCCAGCCTTGCTGCTGCCTTGCCTTAGATCACAGACTGCTGTGCTAGCAATGAGGGAGGCTCCGTGGGCGTGAGACCCTCCCGGCCAGGTGTGGGATATAATCTCCTGGTGTGCCCGTTTGCTAAGACCCTTGGTAAAGCGCAGTATTGGGGTGGGAGTTTCCCGATTTTCCAGGTGTTGTGTGTCTCAGTTCCCCTGGCTAGGAGAGGGATTCCCTTCCCCCTTGCACTTCCCAGGTGAGGGGATGCCTCGCCCTGCTTCAGCTCTTGCTGGTTGTGCTGCAGCAGCCGACCAGCACCGATTGTCGCGCACTCCCTAGTGAGATTAACCCAGTACCTCAGTTGAAAATGCAGAAATCACCTGTCTTCTGTGTCATTCTCACTGGGAGCTGGAGACTGGAGCTGTTCCTATTCCACCATCTTGCTCCGCCCGGATAGACACCCCATATATGTTTCTAACTTGAAAAAGAGTGTGAACAAAGTCAAGTGATGGTGATTTGCTACTTTGAGTGTTGAGCATTTTCTGCTGGTTATTCTTCTCTTTCACAGTGTTTCTGGGCACTAAAGTAAAATTCTGACTGAGTTCATGTTGCTGAGAATAGCCTCTAATTATTTGTTTTTATTGTGTCTCTCACACCTGACATTGTAACAAGTATTTTGATGCCACTATCGAAAATTATAGTTTCAGGGCCAAGACAAGTGTTGAGAGCTGTTAAGTCCCTGAGTCACAAAGAACCACTGTTAATGAAGACATCCCCACTTGCAATATTACTAAATTCTATGTAATAGACTGTGTTTTTCCAATGTTTCCTAATGATGTTCCTTGCACACTTTTATAACACTTGGAATGAACCTTATACTCACTGCCAGGGAAAGGCAGGTGAGCCACTGTGTGCAGAGCAGAATGAGCTACTACTGTTGACTGTCACACCTGCTGTGATCTCCTCTGGAAATGGTGGCTTCCTAGTTGCACAAACTGACATACTGTGTCACACAAAATTATAATGTCTACCCTCTCTAGCCAACTACATACTTGTCACCTCTAAAACTGTTAAAATCTGTATTTATGTAGGGTATTCAGTTTTACTTTTTGCTTTGTAATGTGTCTCGACTGTATAGAGCTGTAAAACAAGGTTCCAGTGTATCCATTGGTAATTTTTATTTTCCATCTGTTGAAGCCATTTGAAAAAGCTGATAGTCTCTTACTAGCTCAAACTCAGAGCTCGGAAAATAATAGTTTATAACATTCCCATGGTGCTTTTTATAGTCATTTTTTTTTCCTGGTACTTAATTTTTTTCCTTCTCTGGGTGATAGCTTTTTACTTCCAGCATAGAACTGTAGGTGTTTGGCTGTCTCTTTTTTAGATTTAATGCCACACACTGTGTTCCACTGCTACAACATGTGTGTACAATAAATTTTCTTGTAAACTGAGGGTTTCAAGGCTAGAATTCTGTCAAGTTTATATTTTCAGAGCTCTTGAAATATTTTCCACTTAGCAACCTGTTTGCATTACTTGGAAAGCTTTTATGGGGCTTGTCAGTCAAAAAGATGACTCTAACCAAAGAAAGAACAATTCAGAGAATGATTTTTAGAATTAGTGTTAGCTTCATAGGTGAATCAATGGCTGTAACAATTTGCATTGTAAGTGTTCAAAAGGCAAATATTTTGCCTCCATTTACATCGTGTATACTAAGGGAGGTAATTGCTTATCACATATCCATATTTTGTCTATTTTCTAAAACTCAATGTTACAGTTACTATTTACCCCATTTTGAGCTGATGTTTATAGGAACAGAATATAAAACATAGATTAGTGAGGACAAGATGACATAAAAGTGGATGAGTACAGATATATGTATATATACACAAATCCTCCTCGGAGTCATTGTGTTTTTTTTTAATCTAACTAAAAGACTGAAATGAGAACAATGTTTTCAAATATAACTATACCTCTGTCTGTGTTTCAGAATTACTTGGGTCACCTTCTGCATTGACACTGGCTTGCCCAGAATCCAGGAGCACATACTGCTGATCCTATCAGTAGTTATAGGAACATTATTAATGGCAACATTATTAATTTATGGAGATTTCCAATGACCCATATGCACTCTTTGACCAACAAATTGTGTGTGCAAAGAGTGTGTGTGTGTGTGTAAGAGAAAAAGAGAAACAGGCAGAGAGATGGAGAGGCAGAGAATACAGCATTGCTGGCTACACTCAGCCAGTTGACCAGGGTAATGGTGGCTCTGCAAGGGGCGTCAAGACCTGGCCTTATACCTGAAATGATGCCTGACTATGAATAAGGTGTAGGACAGGATTCAGTGTTTTCCCCTGGATGTTTAAACTGCATCTTAGTTTTTTTCTTGGTCCTCATTCTGATAAAAAGATTCCTGCAGTGCAAGTTCCCGATGCATATCCACCTTGGGTATTTAATTTAAGTAGCTCTCTACCTTCATCTCAATCCTGAATTGCCATGTGTAAACTTGTCAGTGATAATGGCTAATACTTACAAAACATGTTTTGAATGACAGGGATGGCTCTAGATCATTTATATGCATTATTTTATTTCATTGTCTCAATTATCTTGTGAGTTTCCTACAAGGAACTTTTCTTAAGGTCTCAAGAGACAGTAATTGGCAGAATATGGAATTAATGTCATGAATGTCTCCATGAACTTTTTATTTAGACCACAAGCCCTAGTGTTTCTAAGATGTGAAGTGTGTTTCAATTTTAATCAGTTTCTCTTATGTCAGACTGAAGTCTTACTGCTGAGCCTATGTTGATTAGATAAATATTTTCTAGCCATGAAAAGATCTGGAGTGACTATTTCTCTAGAATTTTGAGTATTAACCATTGCCTACCCATGTCTTGAGCTCCCATCACGCCTTCTTACACCTCAAGTCTATGTTAATCTGTGCTACTCCATGCTTTGCCTTCCTTGATCATCAGTGTTAGCCCCTACCCCAATTGATTTCCCTCAATGTCACATTTCCGTATCTATGCTCACACACAGGTAAGAGCCAACAAATATGTCATTTGTGTAATACAATTTAGCATTCCAAATGAAAACCCATGGATGCACAGGTGATACTGTTTATATTCTATATTCTAATTCAGAGCACATCAAGTATAATATTTGTTGTACACAAGTTATCCTTTCATAAGAATTTCTAAGACAGAATTTTAGATGACATAGTGCATGCTTCACCATCCTCTTTTGATCCCAAAGGTTTTTATTTTAATGTTCCATTTTTATTTTAACTAATATAGATATTTATCTACAATTGTCTCACTTTTATATTTAGAAAAACCATTTACATGTGATAAAGAACAATTACTGAATACTTGACTACACACATATATACATGTTTCTTATTTAGGGGACATATATTACTCTGGTGACAGGGTCTGGTGCCACTGTGACCAGTCCTCTTGTCTTGTTTGTCTTACCGAGAGTAGACTGCCATGATTCTGTTGAAATATCTCACATTCCTTATACCCTTATTTTGAGGGGGAAAGCAGAATTCCTGAAAGTACATTTCATAGACCACTCATAGAGGTGCCTGAGGGAAGCTGCATCATGGTGATATATACAGAAATTCTTGTATAATATATCCACAGTCTTCTTAGAGATTCCCAGAGAACTTTAATATTTTAAAGGTTTTGAGAAGTCCTGATGAATGAAATATCTTCACTGTTCTGTATACTTATTTGGTCACAGAATTCTCTTTTCATATAATAAATGTTGTCCTGTAGAACTGAGGTCGTATATAGCATATTTTGATAAGATAAATGCTATTCTAGAAACTTTATATTAATTGGATAAAGCTGGAAAGCTTAACTAGTCTCTAGGTTCTTCTAATTGACTGGGACAAGTATAGGAAAAAGGCTGTGAGTTTTACATCAATAAAACTACTCATAATGCTACTCAATACTTACTCTTATAATTTTCAAAAGTTAAAAAGACCACGTGGATTCCATTTCAGCCAAACAGAATGATAATTGAAAAATTAAACTTACTGGAGATTAAATTGATTCTGGGAAATCTTGGTTTGATAATTCCATCCTAGAGCACTTACAGGATATGCATAGAAACTTGCACAGTTGCAAGTAGAGAGCACCTACCAATCGATGACTTCCATCCATTCAGGTGAGAAACAGTCCTGTGTACCCTTGGTATTCCACTTCAGCTGTTATTATGATTCTCTTAGGCTGGTGGTTATCAGATCAAAGAAGCAATACTGCTGTAAGTCATACCCAAATAAGTTGAAGGATTATAGACAGAAATAACTTATAGTTTACAGCGAAAATTTGATGAAGCATTAGGAAAATAAAGCTCATAACTGCTCGGTGATTTGGTTTTACTCCTCCCCCTTTATTAATCTATAGTTTTCCTCTGAGTTAAATCCTGTGATAATTAAAAAAAATAGTATTGATTCTTATTGCTAGTTTAGCATGTTTATTTATCAGTCAACATTTAATACATATTTATAAAACACCTCCTATGTAACTTGCCAAGAGATACAAGAATAATCAAGACACAACCTCTGCCCTCTCTCATGAAACACATAGTCTACTAGGAAGACAAACAGGTGTCAATAATCCCTCTGTTGAATGTGATATGCATGTGGAAGGTATGGGCAGGACAAAGGAAGGATCGTTAACTCTGTCCTACATTTGGGAATTTATAATACTTGATTGTAAAGGATTTGGATGACTATGCCAGGTAAACAAAGGAGAAAGAAACATTTTATGTGTGGAAAGCAACATGTGCTGAGTCACTGCTGTACTGAAGAGCAAGGTGTTAAGCGATCAGCAATTACCATAGTGTTGCTGAAGCCTCAGGAGTGCTGATAGGAGTGAAAGTAGATAAAGCTGGAGCCAAATTATGACAGCTCTTTCCTGTTAAGCAAAGCAGTTGTCACTTTACTGCAGGTGATGGGGGAGCTTCTGATGGGTTTTAAACTTAAAGACAGTCCGGATGTTTGGTACCTTCTTAGCCTTCCCCAAAATTATAATCTATGCGCTGCTATTTCATGTGTCTATGCCTTCCCAATACTAAATTGTCTTCTGATTTTTTCTTCCGCAAATGACAACAGCATAGGAGAGCTGCTTTTTTACTACTTAAACTTTCAGTGTGTAATATGATCTTTGCCTTCTTTCTGTTGTGGTGTATCTACTTGCCCTTCTAATAAATTGATTTGTTAGCATAATTGAGATGGTTATTTGACATGCAAGTAATAAACAATGGGAGATGATAAAATATTTCTCACAGGATTTAGGGTCCTTGTCTCGAAAGTCCTCAATTTCACTTTCAGAATCTTATTAAACTTGGATGCTAGACCATGCATGAAGGATAATATGCCTTGCTGTTAGTAAAATGAGTACTGTTTCCGTGGTAATCACCTTAGATTGGCTCAGAACAGCGTACCCACTTCTGTGGCTGCATGGAGAGAACACTGTTGCTTAGTATGACAATGTCAATGGAATATGCCATTCTATTAATCTCCAGCCCTGGGATACAAAATTTCCTACGTAATGTTGTGATCAGCCATTTCTGTTATGATTTTATGGCAAAGGCCAACTGGCTAATGCTTTAATTATTTAGGAGATATTTTCACAAAGTTACAGCACAGAATCTTTAGGAGGATTTTTTCATATCTCAAGGACAACGAGACTGTCTGGGGGGACACTGGGATGTTTGAGATTTGCAGTAATAACCATTTAAATTTTTTTTCAAAATTTAAATTGTTTTGATGATTAAAGCAAGTATTTAAAAACTAGCTGTAATCCTACCACTCAGAGAAAACCATTGTTAAAATATTTAGTACTTTCCTCTATTAATGTGCATCTCCAGTTCCATGCCAATATTCATATCTTATTCTTGTGGCCATGTCTGGTAAAATAAGAAGAATCACACAAATTTTATTGAGCCCACAAAATGTCTAAAGCATTGTTCTCAAATCTCTCTGTGTATTTTCTCACAGAGTCCTCACAAAACTATTCGTTAGATATTATTATTACATTTTATGCATGAGGAACTCAGAAAGAAAAAGATTTAAGTGATCTACCACAGTCACGCAGCTTGTCAATGGTGGAGCCACATTCAAACTCAAGCTTCAAAGTCCAAGTCATAAAGAACATGCTATGCTTCTATGTATTCACAAGTAAATATACACAGGGGCAGTAGCATGTTTTAAATATGTATGTTTAAAACTAATGGCAATTTTATACTGCACAGTTTCATTCAGTTGTTTAATTTCTCCTTGCTAGTAGTTGAAAGTTGCATCTCCCTAGAAATGCTGTGTAACGATTTACTGTCATGGAACGCTGCTTGATGTACACAATAGGGATATAAATATGTTGCCTAACTTATTATTTTTAATACTGAAATTTGCTTAAAATAAACTTTTAACCTTGTACATTTTCATTATTATGTTAACCTGAGGAAAAATTCTTTGTAAAGATATTTAATTAAAATCCTTATACTAGATGGTATTATTCCAATCTCACATAGCTATAAAGAAACACCCGAGACTGGATAATTTATAAAGAAAAGAGGTTTAATTGGTTCATGGTTACATAGGCTATACAGGAAGCATAATGTTGGCATCTACTTGGTTTCCTGGGGGACCTCAGGAAGCTTCTAATCATGGCAGAAGGCAAAGGGGAGTAGACACTTCACATGGCTGGAGCAGGAGGAAGAGAGGGTGGAGGTGCCACACACTTTTTAACAATCACAGCACTAAGGGGATGGTGCTAAAGCATTCATAAGAACCGCCTTCACTGCCCCACAATTCATCACTTTCCACCAGGCCCCACCTCCAACACTGAGGATTACAATTCGACACGACATTTGGAGGGGACACAGTTCCAAACAGTATCACAGACCATACTTAGATACTAGACAAAACAGAAATTATGAACTCTAAAAATTAGTATCAGTATCAATTTTTTTATGTGATGGGGTTCACTTTTGAGTTATTTTTATTGAGGCATAATCCGAGTTTTAAAAATGTAAACATGCATGTGTCCACCTACATATGAATTCCATCATCCAAGTAGGTTCCTATGTGCCTATTCCCAGGCGATCCCCCACACATCCTCCAGAAGTAATCACATTCCTGATGTCAATTACTGTGTATTAGTTTTGTCTGTTCTAACATGGAATCACACAGCAGGCATTCTTTTGCATATTTAATATCTTGGTGTTATGTTGAAGAATCAGTAAGTACTATAGCAGGAGTCATGAACTACACACAGGTTGTAGGCCAAATTCGGTCATTTGCTTTGTTTTGTAAATAAGTTTTATTGAAACACAGCCAAACTCATTCCTTGACATATCTTCTGTGGTTTCTTGTGCATTTCAACAGGAGAGTTAAGTATGTGACACAGAGATCATTGGTCTGCAAAGTTTAAAGTATTTATTATCTGTGTCTTTACAGAAAAATTTCCAAATCCCTATAATTACTAAAACCGCAAGAGTGCTGAGAGAAGTACTGGCAGATAAAACTTGAACCTGATCATAGAGGCCCTTGCCTGCTAGAATTTTTCACTTTATCCCAAAGGCAACTGGAAGTTTCTGATGGATTTTAAGTGCAAAGATGAGCCTTTGTTTCACTAAGCATGTTTTGAGACTCATTAATGTTGTTCCTTGTATCACTAGTGTGTTTCTTTTTTATTGCTGAATAGTGTTCCATTATATGAGTATATTTTTCTTTGTCAATTAATATTTGGATTGCTTCACCATTTTTACTATCATAAATAACCCTACTATGAGCATTCTTGTATGAATGATTTTGTGGACATATGTTTTCATTATCTCAGTAAATATCCAGGAATGGAATTGCTGCATTATAGGATAAATATACGTGTAACTTTATAAGAAATTTCTAAGTCATTTTACAAAGTGGTTTTTCCATTTTACACCTTTATCAACAATGCATGAGAGCTCCACATTTTTTTCTAAAATTGTGATGGTAGTGTTAGTATTTAATTTTACTAATTCTGGTGAATGTATAATGGTACCTTATTAGAGTTTTTATTTATATTTTATTGATATCTGATAATGCTGAATACATTTTAATGTGTTCATTGGCTGTTTGTACATATTATTTTGTGAAGTGTCTGGTCATGTCTTTTACTCATTTTCTTTATTATTGCTAAAAAATGAGGTTTTAGTTACTTGCAATTCATATTATTTGTTTTACATTTTAGTTTTTTAATTGGAAATTGTCAAATTATAGCTATATATATTTATAGGGTACAAAGCAATGTCATAATTTATGAATATAATGTAGAATAATTAAATCAAGCTGATTAACATATTCATCATTTAAAATATTTATCTTTTTTGTGGTTACAATATTTGAAATTTACTCTCTTAGCAATTTTGAAATGTAGAATATATTATTGTTTATGATATTTATCCCGCTGTGCAATATATCTCAAAGTAAAAAAAAAAAAACAAAAAAAAACACTTATTTTTCCTGTCTAGTGAAGTTTTTCTACCCTTTCACCATCATCTCCTTATCCCCCTCACCTTGTAGTCTCTGATAACAACCAATTTTCTCTGCTTCTTTGAGTTCAATTGTTTCAGATTCTACATGTAAGTGAGAATATGCAGTATAGTATTTGTATTTCTGTGCCTGGCCTATGTCACTTCACATAATGTTCTCCAATTCTAACCATATTGTCACAAATGACAAATTTTTTTTCTTTTTTAAGACTAAATGATATTCCATTGCATATATATATATATACGTGTGTGTGTGTGTGTGTATATATATATATAAAACATTTTCTTTTTCCATTCATTTGTTGATGAATACTTAGGTTGATCCCACAACTTGGCTATTGCAAATAGTGCTGCAATAAATAGGGGTGTGCAAATATCTCTTCAGCATACTAATTTCAAGTCTTTTGCGTAAATACTCAGAAATGAAAGTGCTAGATTATATGGTAATTCTATTTTTAGTGTTTTTGTGGAGCTTCCATATGATTTTCCATAATGACTGTCCAGTCATACGTTGTTTAGTGATGGGGATATGTTATGACAAATGTATTAGTAGATGAGTCTGTCATTGTGTAAACATCACAGAGTGTACTTACAAAAACCTCCTTCACACTTGGCTATGTGATAGTCTATTGTTCCTAGCTATAAACCAATACAGCATGTTACTGTACTGAATACTGTGGACAGTTGTAACATAATGGAAAGTATTTGTGTACCTAAATAATCTAAACAGCAATGATACAGTAAAAATATGGTATGTAAGATAAAAAACAGGATACACCTACATAGGGCACTTACTATAAATTGAGTTTGCAGGACTGAAAGTTGCTCTGGGTGTCAATGAGTGACCAGAGAATGTGAAGGTCTAGAACATTACTGTCCACTGCTGTACACTTTATAAACATTAACTTATGCTACAAATTTATATTAAAATTTTCTTTCTTCAATAATACATTAACCTTAGCTTGCTATAAATGTTTTACTGTATAAACTTTTAATTTTGATCATCCTTTTGATTCCTTTGTAATGACATGGTTTAAAACACAAATCGTACAGCTATACAAAAATATTTCTTTCTTCATATTCTTTTGCGCAAGCTTTTCTTTATTTTAAATTTATTGTATTTTTTAAAATTTACTTTCTAAATGTTTTTATTAAAAACTAAGACATAAACATTAGGTTAGACACTAATGTTTAGTTTTTGTTAAAAACTAAGACACACATTAGGTTAATCCTCCACATGGTTAGGATTATTAAGATGTCACTAGGTGGCCGGGCGCGATGGCTCAAGCCTGTAATCCCAGCACTTTGGGAGGCCGAGACGGGCGGATCACGAGGTCAGGAGATCGAGACCATCCTGGCTAACACGGTGAAACCCCGTCTCTACTAAAAATACAAAAAAAACTAGCCGGGCGAGGTGGCGGGCGCCTGTAGTCCCAGCTACTCCGGAGGCTGAGGCAGGAGAATGGCGTAAACCCGGGAGGCGGAGCTTGCAGTGAGCTGAGATCCGGCCACTGCACTCCAGTCCGGGCGACAGAGCGAGACTCCGCCTCAAAAAAAAAAAAAAAAAAATATGTCACTAGGTGATTTGAATTTTTCAGCTTCATTATAATCGTACAGGAACCTTATCACATATGCTGTCTGTAGTTGACTGAAACATTGTCATGAGGTGCACAACTGTGCTAATTTGTGTTCCCAACAACAGTGTGAAAGGGTGCACGTTTCTCCATATCCTTACTGTATCTGTCTTTTTGATAATAGTCATTCTGACAGGTGTGAGGTGATATCTTACTGTGGTTTTCATTTGCATTTCCCTAATGATTAACAATTTTGAACATTTTCTCATATATCTGTTGGCCATTTGTGTATCTTCTTTTAAAAGTCTATTCTTATCCCTTTCTCATTTTTTTT
>NW_012111364.1:6122294-6122895 GCF_000951035.1 Colobus angolensis palliatus
GGCAGGCCTGGTGGTGACAAAATCTCTAAGCATTTGCTTATCTGTAAAGGATTTTATTTCTCCTTCACTTATGAAACTTACTTTGGCTGGATATGGAATTCTGGGTTTAAACTTCTTTTCTTTAAGAATGTTGAATATTGGCCACCACTCTCTTCTGGCTTGTAGAGTTTCTGCCGAGAGATCTGCTGTTAGTCTGATGGGCTCCCCTTTGTGGGTAACCCGACCTTTCTCTCTGTCTGCCCTTAAGAATTTTTCCTTCATTTCAACTTTGGTGAATGTGGCGATTATGTGTCTTGGAGTTGCTCTTCTCGAGGAGTATCTTTGTGGCATTCTCTGTATTTCCTGAATTTGAATGTTGGCCTGCCCTACTAGGTTGGGGAAGTTCTCCTGGATGATATCCTGAAGAGTGTTTTCCAACTTAGTTCCATTTCTTCCTCACTTTCAGGCACCCCAGTCAGATGTAGATTTAGTCTTTTTACATAATCCCAGACTTCTTGCAGGCTTTGTTCATTTCTTTTTCTTCTTTTTTCTTTAGACTTCTCTTGTTGCTTCATTTCATTCATTTGATCCTCAATCGCTGATACTCTTTCTTCCAGTTGAT
>NW_012111364.1:6123980-6176816 GCF_000951035.1 Colobus angolensis palliatus
GGGCGCCCCTCCCCCAGCCTTGTTGCTGCCTTGCAGTTTGATTGCAGACTGCTGTGCTAGCAATGAGGAAGACTCCGTGGGCATGGGACCCTCCCAGCCAGGTGTGGGATATAATCTCCTGGTGTGCCCCTTTGCTTAAAGCGCAGTATTGGGGTGGGAGTTACCCGATTTTCGAGGTATTGTGTGTCTCAGTTCCCCTGGCTAGGAAAAGGGATTCCCTTCCCCCTTGCGCTTCCCAGGTGAGGCGATGCCTCACCCTGTTTCAGCTCTCCTGGTCGGGCTGCAACAGCTGACCAGCACCGATTGTCCGGCACTCCCTAGTGAGATAAACCCAGTACCTCAGTTGAAAATGCAGAAATCACCTGTGTTCTGTGTCGCTCGCGCTGGGAGCTGGAGACTGGAGCTGTTCCTATTCGGCCACCTTGCTCCGCCCCTCCTTTCTCATTTTTAAGTTAGAATATTTATTTTCTTTCTAAAGAGTAATTGAGTTGTTTATATGTTTTGAATATTAAC
This sequence comes from Colobus angolensis palliatus, assembly GCF_000951035.1. Taxonomy (NCBI): domain Eukaryota; kingdom Metazoa; phylum Chordata; class Mammalia; order Primates; family Cercopithecidae; genus Colobus; species Colobus angolensis. The sequence continues at coordinate 6,124,494 of NW_012111364.1, forward strand.
CCCTCAACAAATATCTGGCTTGCAAATATTTTCTCCCAATCCATTGGCTGTCTCTTCACTCTGTTGTTTTCCCTGTTTTGCAGAAAATTTTTGTGTTTTTTATTTTTATGTAATCCCATTTGTCTATTTTTACTTTTTTTCTGCGCTTTGGGGGTCAAATCTAAGAAAGTCATAACTTGCTTGTTTTTCCCTATGTTCTTTTAGTAGTCTACAGTTTCAGGTCTTACATTTAAGTGTAATCCATTTTGAGTTGATTTTTGTGTATGGTGTGAGATAAGAGTCCAATTTAATTGTTCTGCATGTGGATATTCAGTTTTCAAACAACATTTACTGAAGAAACTGTCATTTTTTCGTTGTATTTTCTTGGCCCTTTGGCAAAAATCAATTGACTCTGCATGCATGGGCTCATCTGTGGACTCTCAACTCTGTTCCATTGGTCAATGAGTCTATTTTTATGCCACTGCTGTGCTGTTTTAATTACTATCTGTTTATGGTATAGTTTGAATTCAGTTAGTGTGATGTCCTCAACTTTGTTCTTTTTTCCTTACCTATTTGGATTTTTTTGGTGGTTCCATATGAATTTTAGAATTTTTTTTATTTCTGTGAAAAATACTTTAAAATTTTAATAGGAATTGCATTGAATCTGTAGGTTGCTTCAAGTAGTATGAACATTTTAACAATATTAATTCTTCCAATCTATAAACATGGGATGTCTGTTCATTCAAATTGTCTTTTTATTCTTAAGTTATATAAAGTCTTTATACATTCTAGATACAAATCCCTTGTCAAATATGTGTATCACAAATATATTCATCCAACCTATGGCTTAAAAATTTAGTTTTTAAATGGTATTTTTTGATAAACTTTTGAATTTCATGAAATGTAGTTTGCAAATGTTTTCCTTTATTCTTATTGCTTTTCTTTATATCATCTAAGAGGTTGTGAAGATATTCTGTCTCTTTCTGTCTCTCGTGTGTGTGTATGATTTAGGAGTGTTATACTTTTAGCATTTACATTTAGTTTGATAGCCCTTATGAAATAATTTTTGTGCAGGGTTTATGAGATACAGGTCTAGGGTTTTGTTGTTTTTTTTTTTCCAGTTTATATATTAAGATTTCTATTTGTTGAAAAGATTTTTCATTCTCTGTTAAGCTACTTTGGTGTATTTGTTGAAAAGGCCATACAAGCATTTGCTTATTTTTGTTCTCCTGAGTTCTTTACTTATTCTTATATCAATATTGTACTGCTAAAACTGCTGTAGCTTATTGTAAGCCTTAAAGTCAGGGATTGTGAATCTTTTAATTTTGTTCCTTCTCAAGATAATTTTGGCTATTGTGAATCTTCTGCATTAACATATAAATTTTAAAATCAACTTGTCAAAGTCTGCAAAAAAGCTGCCAATAACACACAATGAAAAAAGGACAGTCTCATCAACCAGATGGTGTTGCAAAACCTGGATATCCATATGCAAAAGAATGAAATTGGACCCTTATCTCACACTATATACAAAAAACAACTCAAAATGAATTAAAGACTTAATAGACAACATTGAACCTGTATGTCAATTTGGTAATTGATATCTTAATACTATTGATTTTTCTATTTTAGATACATGGCACATCATTTAACTGAGGCATTTAATTTTTCTCAGCAATGTTTTACTGTCAGGTTAGTACTTTTACTAATTTTAATTAAATTTATTTTTAGATTTTGATTATTCTGATTTTTAGTTTGTCTATTTTTCTCATACATAGAAACATGACTTTTGTTTGTTTGTTTGTTTATTGAGTTTTTATTATACAACCTTGTTACATTTACTCCTTAGTTGTAGTAGTTTTCTTAATTTTTAAGATTTCTTAGTATTCTGTGTACATTATCATGTTATCTGTGAATAAAGGCAGTTTTATATTTTCCTTGTGCCTCCAGATGATTTTACTTTGTTTTCTTTCTATTCACATTGGCTTAGACCTCCAGTACAATTTTGACTGAAATAGAGTGGATATTCTTGACTTTGTTCCAATTTTAAAGAAGCAGCATTCAGTTTCTCACCAATAAGTATAATATTTGTAGCTTTCTAAATAAATGCTCTTTATCAGTTTAAGGAAGTATTTGATTCCTTGGTTGCCGAAGCTGTCATAAATAAGAATTGAATTAAGTTAAATATTTTTGATGATATGATGAACATATAATTTTGCCTTTTTAATGTAAAACACTAGATTAAATTAATTTTCAAAATGATTGCCTAATTTTGCATATTGGGATGCAATCTAGACGATCATGATTCTTTTGGTTTATTGTTAGATTCAATTTGCTAATATTTTGTTAAGGGTTTTTGGCTATGTTCATGAGGAGTATTTATTTTCTTGCCATGTGCATTTCCTGGCTTAGGTATGAGTTAGGTTACCTCATAAAATGATTTGGGAAATGTCCCCATCTCCTTTATATCACGAAACATTTTGCACAATATTAGCAGGATATTTGCCTTAAGTTTTGCTAGAATTTAACAGTGTAGTCATTTTTTTTTTACTGAATTTTCTTTATGAGAAGTATATTTTAACTACAAATTAAAATTGTTAACAGATATACCACTATGTAGGACTATTCAGATTTTCCATTTATTTTGCCTAAGTATTGATATATTAGTATTTTATAAGGAATTTGTCCACTTCATTAAAATTCTGAAATATATTGGCATAAAGTTGTTTATAATATTCTCTTGTTATCCCTTTAAGGTCTCCAGTATCTGCAGCTTTGTCTTCTCTCTCTTTCTTCTATTGTTGACATGAGTAGTCTGTATTTTTTTCCTATTTTTTTCTTGATAAGTCCATCTAGGTGCATATTAATTATATTGTGGATGTCAAAACACCAACTTTAGATTTGATTAATTTTTTTTCTGAACTGTTTTTAAAAATTTTATTGATTCCCAATACTATCTTCTATACTTCTTTTCTTCTATTTGAGATCAAATTACCCTACTTTTCTGCATTCTTAAGATGAATGTTTTTTGCTCACTTATTTTAAATCCTTCTGCCTTGCTAATATACATGTCAAAAGCTATAAATTTTCCTGTAAGTATATCCCACAAATTTTGATATATGGTGTTAACTATTATTTAGTTCAAAATGTTTTCTAATTTTGCTGTGAGTAATTCTTTGACTCATGGATTATTTTTAAGTGTACTCTTTAACTTAAAACTATTTGGGAATTTCTCAAATATTTCTGTAAAATTGGGGATTGCTCAAGTTTTACTTTGTTATTGATTTTTAATTTGTTCCTGTTTTAAGGAATATATTCTTTATGATCTTAGATCTTTAAAATGAATTTAGACTTTTTAATGGCCTGGCATCTAGTCTTTCCTGGTAAACATTCCATGTGCACTTGAAAAGAATTCCATGGAGATTATAGTTTTTAAGTATAATGTACCATATATATAGATATAGATACAGATATATCAATTTGGTTATATTGGTTGGTAGTGTTTACATTTTCTCTATCCTTGCTGATTTTCTTTCTACTCCTAAATCAGCTATTATTGAGAGATTTATCAATAGAAAAGTTAAAACTTCCTACAATTTTGGGGAATTTTATATATTTTCTTAGGATCAGTCAGCTTCTGTTTTATGTATTTTGAAAATCTGTTATTTGATGCAAGCATATTTATGTCTTCTTAATAAAATGATCTTTTATTACTATAAAATGTCCCTCATTATCTCTGGTAATATTTCTTATCTTGAAGTCTTTGTCTGATACTAACACAGGCACTCAAGACTTGATTTAAGTGTTTGCATGTTATATTTTGTCCATTATTTCATTTTTATTATTTGTGCTTTTATACTTAAATGTATATCTTGTAAACAGTATGCAAATAATGTTACTTTTTTTATCCAGTCTGACAATCTCTGTCTTTTAATTAGTGTGTTTAGTTCATTTATGTTTAATGTGATTGTTAATCTGGCTAGGTTTAACTTGCTGTTTCATTTCTAGTTGTTCAATTTGGGTTTTGTTCTCTTTCCTCCTCTTATGCTGCCTTGTTTTGAATTAACTGAGTATTTTAAAAATACTCAATTGTATCTATTTACTTCACTGGCTAAATATGCTAAATTCCTTTATTGTATCATACCAGTAGCTGCTTTTAGCACTATTGTATGTATTCTTAATTTGTTTTAATCTACCATAAATATGTGACAGTATAGTTTCATTGTTTTTATACATTTTACTTCTACATATGATATAAATAACATATTTTGTTTTTATTTTGCTTAGTCAATTAACTTTCAATAAAAAAATTCTATATATTCTTCTCTCTCTATTTATGCATTAAATTCTCTGATTTTTTTTTAGCCAAAAAACATCCATCAATTTTACCCGTAATGTAATTTCCTGGTGATACAGTCAATAATTTTCTTCACTCTCTACATGTGTAGTAACTTTTTGTTATTGCTGAACATTGTGGTTGCTACATTGTTGTAACCTTAATTTAAAAAGTGTTAAATTTTATTATGGCAGTTAATTACTGGTACATCAACTTTAACTTCTCACTCTTGCTTTCAACATTGTTAGGATGGGTCTAGAGTAGTGTTTACTTCTAAGGTATAACCTGTGTGGCTTTCAATAGACTATCCAGGATATTAGGTGAGGTCTCTCAACTCTGGCTCGTAAGAGCTCGTATGTATCTTAACATTGTTCAACCTCTTAAATATGTGTTTAGCTTACAGACCTCAAATTACTTTCTGCTAGGCCTTGTGGATTCTCGCTGTATGCATGCAAAACCTAATATTTAGCAAAAGACTTATAGAGATCCCTAAGAAGTGTTTTAGACTGCTTCCCTGTATAATTTTCTTATCTCTGGCATCGTGCCCCACAATATTCAGCTGCCTAAATAGTCTCACCCTCAACTCTCTGCCTCTTTATTTCACTGAGATTTCCATATTCTCCTTGGGCTGTATCTCTTTGGATGATGATTTAGAAAATATTCTCAACTGAATGGAGTAGTCACTGGGCTCACTTATTTCTATTTTGCAAAGATCAACATCCTGTGCTATATGCTGTACCAAAACTAAAAACAATTGCCTTATATGTTTTGTCCAGCTTTACATTTGTATGTGGCAAGAAGGTCATGACATCAGTTACTGTTATGATTAAAGCTGAAAATCAGCTAAAATGTTTTTGAAAAAAATCAGTTGCAGACCACAAGATCTTTCTCTCAATGCAATACAGTAAGTATTCACTTACTCTCAATAGATTCATAGAAAGTGCAACTTTAAGCAAAACAATGTATAATGATACCAATTTTACCATAGACTAATTTATATGTGTGAGTTAAGTTCCTATGGCATATTTCTGGTTACAAACAATCACCAAACTTCTAAATAAGGACCAAAACATTAACATAAATGTGAGCTACGTATACATTTAAGATTAATAAAAACAAGATAAATATTTACCAAATTTTTGGGTATCAGTGAGTGACAACAGCCATAGTGGTGATGGGTTAAATCAAGAAATAAATGCAAGGTGAAAATTGAAATTAACACCTCTTACTGTTCTTTTTTTGCAGTTAAAAAATAACAAATATAGTGGTCTCACTGAGTATTTTCATACCACTTTGTTTATTGTCATGCGATTGATGATTATCATAAACTGTACAAACTTTTATTTTACAATCATTTGCATTTTTTCAGTTCATTCATTTTCCAGCCCTCTTGTTTTAGTTCAGGAAAGTAAACCAATTGCTAGTGGACAGATCTTATACCAGCAGCTCAGGGTGCAAGGTGGGACTGCACCCTGGACAGGATGTCATTCTGTTGCAAGGCATGCTCACACACAAACCCACATTCACTCATACTGGGACAACTTAGACACACCAGTTAACCTAATGTGCATATCTTTGTGATATGAGAGGAAACCTGAGTAGCCGCAAAAAATGCATGCAAATAGGGGGAGAACATGCCAGCTCCACACAGAGAGTGGACCTGGCCAGGAATCCATCTTTTTCCTCAACAATATAACAAAATGACATTGAATGAGATTACATTATTCAAGGACCTATTGTACTCAGTTATTTTCTTGAGTTTTCAATGAAGTTTTTCAGATGACCAAAATTCATACCAGCATAGTTAAAAGCCTTTGTGCTGCTCTCAGAGTAACAATACAGATATATTTTGTTTAGCATAAAGAATGCATTTTTAGAAATGGGAGGACAGTAAATGGGCAACACAACATAATCCCTAAGAAGATGCAGTTTCATGCATTTTTCAGTTGCTCTTCATTGTTCTTCAAGTTTTCTGAAGTGATGATATGACCCTGGCTGAAATTTAATCCAGGAACCATTTAAATGATCACTGGTCAGCCCATTATTCTGCCCCACACTACAGTGACTTTCATTAAGCTTTTCAAAATGTCTAAGACCTTCTGCCGTTTCCTAACTTCCCAGTGATCTACTTTTTAGTTCTTGTGCTATTTCCTTGATCTGTTAAAAAATATAACACCAGCCTAATATATTATTTCATTGGTTTTCTTTGTGATGTATTTGGTATTATCACTTATATTCCTTTTACCAACCATCAAACATTAAAAAACTTTCACCTAAACACAAAATAAGTATCAGAATTAGTGCAAGTAAAGTAACCAACACAGTTGTCAGTGCATCAAAACCTTAGAGCAGAATGCCCATTTAATGAAATTATATATATAATTAATATAAAGAAATTAATATAAATAAAACCTTTCACTTGTCTTTAAGCAGGTGATGGTACTGACAGCAGGGAAAATATGTATTAACAATGTTCTGTAATTTCTCTTTTATATGTATATGTAACATGCATACATACATACATACGGTGTAAGTGTGTGATTGTTTACTTGCTAGGAAAATGTTTCAGAGACAAATAGCATTTTAATAAAATCAGCAATATTAATCCTAATTTTGAAAGATCAAATAGATTTGAGTGTTTTCTTGTCTTTTAGTCTATATATATATTTTGTTTTTCTGTGCAAAATGAAGCTGTCTGTTCTTGAGTCATGAATTTTCCAACTCTGCAGCATAAATTATTTGGGAAAATGTTATAATTAAGGAATATAAATCTACAAAGTTTAAAGGTGTTTGAACCTTGGCATCCCATTTGAAATATCTATTTAATGATAAGTTTTGAACCTTAGCACTCGACTCTCTGATAAATCTCAAAAGCTGATCTTCCTTTTACTGAAAATGAGAGGCAGAATGTCAATAGAAGTATTTTGGCCCTCAATCTGTCTGGCTAGTTGGCTTCATTGGTTACAGCACAGTACTAATGAAGGCAAGTTCAGGGGTTAGAGCACCTGTGTGGCATAGTTTCATATTGAGAGAAACCTCTGTTCCAGGTCCTGAAATACTTTTCTCTTACCAGCTGTATCACCAATGCATGTAAGTTACAAGGGGCAAAGTGGCTTATCATTATCAGCAAAAATCCATTAAAATTTATGGATTAAATTATTGGCAGGTTATTACCTGCCAATAGTGACTGGATATTATGGTTTGATTTTAAAATTGCTACAGTTTTCCAGAAGCTACATCTCCACAAATAATTTTTCTGCAATTAAGTTGACACGGATACAGAGTACCTCAAAACAACTTCACTTGAATTCTCTGTTAACATCAAATGCCTTTGAAATATTCCAGAAAATTACCTCAACTAGTTATGTTGAATAGGATGTGTTCTGCAGGAATATTTATTGTATAAACTTTTTCCTCATTTTGATATTGCTAACATCTCCTTGTTTTTATTTTTATAAGCTTTGAAAGTTATCAAATACTATAAAATTCTAAGATTTTGCCCATATCTTTAACAATTAGTCATTAATTTAATATTTATTAAATTGACCAGACATTGGAGATTCTTGGGTGAACTTATGGAGGTGGAGTCCTTGAATTCAAGGAGGTTGTAGTCAAGGTGAGGAGAGGGGCTAAGCTACCAACAGTAAACAATTAATTCAAAGAATGACAGATAGCAGTAAGTTAATGACCTACATACCTGGATACAGAGATGGATAAAAAGGGGGTGGAATGGGATGGGGTTGATTAGATTCTGAGAACATATTTTAGATAGAGATGAAAGTGAAGGTCTTTCCAACAAAGGAGAAATTTCAACTGAGATAGGAACAATGAAAAGGAACTTTTTCTGCAGAGAAAAGGGTGAAGAACACTCTTGGTAGAGAAAACAGCATGTCCAAATGTTAGGAAGAGAGAAATGTTTGGCACATATAGGAAAATGTGATTAACAGGAGTAAGGAAGAAGTCAATAAGACTGGCAAAATCTGTAATTTCAGATCAAATTATGTTATGTCAATTTTAAGAATATTTTTCTAATTACACTAAAGAAACTTAGAAGGGTTTTAATTGGATGCATACAGGATTGATTAACATTTTAAAGAATTACTTCTGCCACTGTGTGGAAAGCAAGCTACAGAACAGTCAGAACGGAAAAAAATAGAAAGAGTAATTTGAAGCCAATTAAAAATTGATGGGGGCTGGGCACAATGGCTCATGCTTATAATCCCAGCACTTTGGAGAGAGAACTGCTTGAAGCCAGGGGTTGGGGACCAGCCTGGGCAACTTAGCGAGACCCTGTCTCTACAATAAGTAAATAGATGATGGAGCAGATAGATAGATAGTGAGCATGGTGGCACATACCTGTAGTCCCAGCTACTTGGGAGACTGAGGCAGGAGGATCACTTAAACCCAGGAGGATCACTTAAACCCAGGAATTCCAGGCTCCAGTAAGCCATGATCACAGCCCTTCACTCCAACCTGGGCTACAAGAGTGAGACTCTGTCTCAAATAAAAACAAAGGAGATAGATTATAATTTCATGTCTATTTTAGATAACATGTGTTGGTAGATTATGGGAAACAGATAAATCCATAGTGATTTCTAGCTGTGAGTACTTGGATGCATTGTGACTGTGTTTAGGGATATGGAAAATCTTTGGGATAGAGGAGATTTGGAGGAACAGGGCAGAAAATCAGGGGCTTAGTTTTGAGCCAAAATTTGTCCAGTTGTAATCTTCATTTTAGTTTGAAAGTTGAATTGTTTTTGATAACTTTGGTATAATCAAAGTTAATTGAATGAAATTATTTTTAGGATTTCTTAATATATATGTGATAATGTTTTAACTTTGATAATTTTATAGTGACTTGAGCAGTCTTAAATTATCTTTCATTTAAAACTTTTGTTCTTTTAAAAAAGCACCAAGACTATGCTACTAACAAAAACTTCCTTTTACCATGTAGACTACTTGGGATGAAAATAACTTTTCATAACTACTGTCGTGAAGGCAGGAGAGTGGAAAGTTGCCAGATACTGCAGCAAGATATAAAGATACATTCTTCAAATGATGAAGAAAACTCTATCGGTTGAATTTCTTAGATCACCCTGTTGGGCATAATTTCTTATAAAGAAATTGTGCAATCAATGTCATGTTCATGCAGTCTTTTAACTTAAAATTCATTACAGGTTAACACTTTCAAAAAGAAGTTCTGTAGTCTTGCATACTATTTACCACACCATATTTACTGCACTTAGCTTCATTATGGAGGAAAGAACAATAGTAAACTATCAATAACTGAGACAATAATCATATTCATTGGCAATGAGTCAAACAGGTTATACTTATTTTTTAAAATAAAAACATTTATAATTTTTTCTCTACATTTTTAAAACAACAGTTGAACAATAGCTGTTATTTTAGCTTTAATTTCTTGTACCAACATTTAATTTGCTCATGCCCAAAGATTTATATTTATAAAAAAAGTTCTGCCACTCAAGTTTTGAGAGACTTTTGAATTGTTGACAATACTCAGCACAGTCACATTTCTCATAAATCCACCCAAACTTAAGAACAAATTCTCAATGCAACTCAAGAAGACAAAGAATAGCCATTGTAAACACATTATTGATCATCATTTTAAAAAATTACTTAATTTCTTTGCATTTAATATTTTTTCATCTTTCTTAAGATATAATTAACAAAAATTGTATATATTCAAGTTGTATTATGTAAAGTTTTGATACATGTATAAATAGTAAAATAATTATCACAATCAAGCTAATTATGCTATACATAGTAAAATAATTACCACAATCAAGCTAATTAATATTACTTGCTGTCACACATAGTTCTTTTTCTTGTTGTGGTGAGAATACTTAAGATCTACTCTCTTAGAAAATTTCAAGTATATAACACATTATTATTAACTATAGTTACCACACTATACATTAGGGCTCCAGAACTTATTCATTTCATAACTTCAGGTTATAAAAGTCACTATAAAAGTTTGTACCTTTTGCAAGTTTGTACCTTTTAACGAACATCTTCCCATTTTCCTCAGTCCCCCACCCCTGGAAACCACCCTTCTAAACTGTTTATATGAGTTCACCTTTTTTTAGATTCCACATATAAGTGAGATCATGCAGTCCTTGTGTTTCTGTGTCTGGATTATTTCACTTAGCATAAAGTCTTCCAGCTTCATCCATGTTGTCATAAATAGATTTCCTTTTTTAAGACTTAATAATATTCCATTCTGTATGTGTGTGTGTGTGTATTCCATATATATGTATATATTATTCCATATACCATATATATGAATATATATACATATATGTGAAATACATACATATGAATACATATACACATATATATGAAAAATATATATATATATATTTCATCTGAATTTCATCTGATGACTTATACGTAGGTTGTTTCCAAATCTTGGCAATTGTGTTGCAGTGAACATGAGAATCCAGATGCATCTTTGAGATGGTTTTGTTTCCTTTGGGTTTATGTTCAGAAGCCAGAAGTGAGATTGCTGGATCATATGAGTTTTATTTTATATTTTTTGAGGGATTCACATACTGTGTTCCATTATTACTGTATAATTTACATATCTACTGACAATGTGCATGGGTTTCCTTTACTTCTCATCTTTGTCAACACTTGTTATCTTTTGACTGCTTGGTAATAGCCATCCTTACAGGTGTGAGGTGATATCTCATTGAGGTTTTGATTGACGTTACCCTTATGATTAGTGATGCTGAGCACTTTTAAAAATATCTATTTGCCATTTGTATGTGTTTTTTAGAAAAATATTTATTCAGATTATTTTCCCATTTATAAATATGTGCCTTGTTTTATTTTTCATTATTGAGTTGTATGAGTTCTTTTTGTATTTCGGATATTAACTCCTTATGGATACATGGCTTACACATATTTTCTCTCATTCTATAGTTTGCCTTTTGATTTTGCTGATTATTTCCTCTGCTATGAAAAAACATTTTTATTTGGTGCAGTGCAATTGTTTATATTTGCTTTTGCTGCTTGTGCTCTGAAAAATTATTATAGAGATCAATGAATATCAAATAACTTTTGCTCTTTTTATTTTAGGAGATTCTCAGTTTTAGGTATTGCATTTAAGTCTTTGATCAATTTTGAATTGACTTTTGTGTGTGATTTAAGAGAATGGTTCAGTTTCATTTATTTTGTTTTTGCATGTTGATATCCAGTTTTTAGAAAAATCATTTACTAAAGAGACTGTCTTTTCCTTGTCTTGTATTCTTAGTCTTTTGTCACAAATTAGTTGACCATACCTGTGTGGGTTTATTTCTGGGCTATTCATTCTGCTTCATTCGTCAATTTGTTTTAATGCCAGTACTATACTATATATACTTTAAGTTCTGGGGTACATGTACAGAACATGCAAGTTTGTTACATAGGTATACGTGTGTCATGGTGGTTTGCTGCACCCCCATCAGCCATCACCTACATTAGGTATTTCTCCTAATGCTATCCCTCCCCTGAACCCCCAGGCCCTGATGGGCCCTGGTGTGTGATGTTTCTCTCCCCGTGTCTATGTGTTCTCATTGTTCAGCTCCCACTTATGAGTAAGAACATGTGGTCTTTGGTTTTCTGTTCCTGTGTTAGTTTGATGAGAATGATGGTTTCCAAATTCATCCATGTCCCTGCAAAGGATATGAACTCATCCTTTTTTATGGCTGCATAGTATTCCATGGTATATATGTGCCACATTTTCTTTATCCAGTCTATCACTGATGGGATTTTGGGTTGGTTCCAAGTCTTTGCAATTGTGAATAGTGCTGCAATAAACATACATGTTCATGTGTCTTTATAGTAGAATGATTTATAATCCTTTGGGTGTATACTCAGTAATGGAATTGCTAGGTCAAATAGTATTTCTGGTTCTAGATCCTTGAGGAATCACCACACTGTATTCCACAATGGTTGAACTAATTTAATTCCCAACAATGTAAAAGCATTCCTACTTCTCCACATCCTCTCCAGCATCTGTCGTTTCCTGACTTTTTAATGATCACCATTCTAACTGGCATGGGATGGTATTGCATTGTGGTTTTGATTTGCATTTCTCTAATGACCAGTGATGATGAGCTTTTTTTCATATGTTTGTTGGCCACATAAATGTCTTCTTCTTAGAAGTGTCTGTTCATATCCTTTGCCCATTTTTTGATGAGTTTGTTTTTTTCTTGTAAATTTGTTTAAGTTCCTTGTAGATTCTGGATATTACACCTTTGTCAGATGGATAGATTGTAACAATTTTCTCCCATTCTGTAGGTTGCCTGTTCAGTCTTATGATAGCTTCTTTTGCTGTGCAGAAGCTCTTTCATTTAATTAGATCCCATTTGTCAATTTTGGCTTTTGTTGCCGTTGCTTTTGGTGTTTTAGTCATGAAGTCTTTGTCCATGCCTGTGTCCTGAATGGTATTGCCTAGGTTTTCTTCTAGGGTTTTTATGGCTTTAGGTCTTATGTTTTAAGTCTTTAATCCATCTTGAGTTAATTTTTATAAAAGATGTAAGGAAGGGGTCCAGTTTCAGTTTTCTGCATATGGCTAGGCAGTTTTCCAAACACCATTTATTAAATAGGGAATCTTTCCCCACTGCTTTTGTCAGGTTTGTCAAAGATCAGATAATTGTAGATGTGTGGTGTTATTTCTGAGGTCTCTGTTCTTTTCCATTGGTCTATATATCTGCTTTGGCGCCAGTACCATGTTGTTTTGGCTACTGTAGCCTTGTAGTATAGTTTGAAGTCAGGTAGCGAGATGCCTCCAGCTTTGTTTTTTTTTTGTTTAGGATTGTCTTGGCTACACAGGTTTTTTTTATGAAATTTAAAGTCGTTTTTGCTAATTCCATGAAGAAAGTCAATGGTAGCTTGATGGGAGTAGCATTGAGTCTATAAATTACTTTGGGCAATATGGCCATTTTCATGATATTGATTCTTCCTATTCATAAGCATGGAATGTTTTGACTATTCTAACCTTTTAATATAATTTGATATCAGGAGATGCTTGTAGTTTTCTTCTTCTTACTCAAGACTACATTAGTTATTTAAGGCCTTTTGTGGTTCTATACAAATTTTAGGATAGTTTTTTTTTTTATTTTTGTGAAAAATTCATTGGAATTTTGATAGGATTTGCACTGAATTTGTGGTCACTTCAGGTAGAACGGATAATTTGACAATATTGATTCCATTTATTTATGCTTTGTTTAATTTTTTATCAGAGTTTTATAATTTTCAGTGTAACAGATCTTCCATTTCCTTAGCTAAATTTAATCTTAGATGTTTTATTCTTTTTGGTGCCTTTGGAAATAGGATTGTTTTCTTAATTTCTGTTTTGAGTAGTAAAATTAATTTCTGTTGTTAGAGTATTAAAATTCTGACTTTTATGTTGATTTTGCATGCTGTAACTGAATTCATTTATTAGTTTTAACAGTTTTTTTGTGGAGTATTTGTGCATATACTATCCTCTCAAAGAGAAATAATTTTACTTCTTTCCTTCTTTTATTTATCCCTCTGACTCTTTAATTGTATGGCCTTTGTTTCTTTTTCTTGCTGAATTTCTCTGGCTAGGACTTCCAGAACTATGTTGAACAGCAGTACAAAGAGTGAGTAGTCTTATCTTGTTTCTGATCTTAACGGAAAAGCTTATAGTGGGCTTGTGGTATATGGCCTTTAGTATGTTGAGGAATGTTCCTTTCATACTTAACTTGTTGAGAGTTTTTATTTTTAAAGGATGTTGAATATTATGAAATGCTTTTTCTGCATCTATTGAGATGATCGTATTATTTTTGTCTTTCATTTTGTTAATGTGTTGTGTCACATTAATTGAATGGATATGTTGAACCATCCCTACATCACAAGGATAAATCCCACTTGATCATGGTGTATGATTCTTTTAATATTCTTTTATTTTAGGTTTGCTGGTATTTGGGAGGAGATATTTGCATTTGTGTTGATCAGAGATATTGGCTTGAATTTTCTTTTCCTGTAGTGTTCTTGCCTGGCTTTGGTTTCAGGGTAATGCTGGCCTCATAAGATGATTGTGAAAATTTTTCTCCTCTTCAATTTTTTGGAAGAGTTTGAGAAGTATTGGTATTAGGTTTTTTTTTTTTTTTTTTAAGTTTGGTAGAATTTACCAGTGAAGCTATCAAGTCTTGGACTTTGCCTTAATAATAGATTTTTTTAAATTACTGATTTAATCTTCTTACTCATTGGTCTATTCAGATTTTCTATTTCTTCATGATTCCATTTTGGTAGGCCATATGTTTCTAAGATTTAATCCATTAAGTCTTTTAGGTTATCCAATTTGTTGGCATGTAATTATTCATGATAGTCTCTTAAGATCCCTTGTATTTCTCTGATATCAATTGTAATGTCTCCTCTTTCATTTCTAATTTTACTTAATTAAATTTTCTTTTTTTAGTCTAGTTATAGTTATCTATATGGTATCTATATGGTATATCTTTTCAAAAAAAAAGTTAGTTTTGTTGACCTTTCCATTGGTTTTTCTCACCTCTGTTTCATTTTTTTCTGCTTTAAGTTTTGTGGTTTCCTTCCTTTTACTGATTATGGGTTTAGTTTGTGTAGTTCCTTGAGATATAGTATTTGATAATTTAAGACCTTTCCTTTTTTTAAATGTGTTTTCTATGATAAAATTTCCTCTTCAGACTGCTCTTGCTAAATCTCTTAAGTTTTGGTATGTATGTTTCCATTTTGGTTTTTCTCAAGATATGTTTATATTTCTCCTTTAATCTATTGGTTGTTCAAGAGAGTATTGTTTGATTTGCATACATTTGTAAGTTTTCCAGTTTCCTTCCATTATTGATTTATAGTTTCATACCATTGTGTTTGAAAAAGATACTTGATATTATTCCAATCTTCTTAAAATTTTTAAGACTTGTTTTGTGGCCTAACATATTATTATCCTGGGGAATGTTCTATGTACTTCTGTGAAAAATGTGTATTCTGTTGCTCTTGGATAGAATGTTGCATGCATATATGTCTGTTAGGTTCATTTGGTCTAAAGTGTTGTAGAAGTCCAATATATCCTCGTTGTTTTTGTTTGATATCTATACATTATTCAAAATGGGGTATTGAAATAATTTATTATTATTGTACTGCTCTCAGTTTCTCCTTCAAGTTCTAATAATATTTGCTTTATATATTTAGGTGCTCCAACATTGAATGCATATATATTTATCATTGCTGTATCTTCTTAATGAATTAACTTCTTTATCATTATATAATTATTTTCTTTGTCTCTGGTTAAAGTTTTCAACATAAGGTCTTTTTTTGTCTTTTATAAGCATAACTAACCCTGCTCTTTTTTGGTTTCCATTTATATAGCCTGTTTTTTTCTATCTCTTTGCTTTCAGTCTATGTGTATTATCTTTAAAGCTGTAGTGAGTCCTTGTAGTTGACATGTAGTATGACTTTTTTTTTTTTTAAATTATCCATTCAGTTACTCTCTGTCTTTTGATTGGAGGATTTAATTATTTTACATTCAAGGTAATTATTGATAGGTGAAGACTACTTACTGTTGCCATTCTGTTAATTATTTTCTGCCTATTTTCTAGATTCTTTGTTTCTTTCTCTCTTGTTGTATCTTTTGTGGCTTGATTTATTTTTAGAGGCCTGCTTTCATTTTTTTTCTCTTTACTTTTTGTATATTTACCATATTTTTTTCTTTGTTGCGATAAGTCTTATATAAGTCAGGTTAGTTATAAACATTGATTTTAAGCTAATAACAACTTCAATCATATACACAACCTCTGCCGTCTTACTCCTCCACTCCTGCATTTTATGTCTTTGATGTTATAATTTACATATTTTATACTATATATCCATTAACAAATTATTATAGTTATTTTTAGCCCTTTTGTCTTTTAACCTTTATATTAGAATTGTAAGTGATTTTCAAACTATCATTCACAGTATTATTCTGAATTTGCCAAAGTGTTATTTACTTTTACTTGTTAGTTTTATATTTCCGTTTTTTTGTTGTTACTAATTAATGCCCTTTGTTTTCAGTTTGAAGCTGAAACTCGTTAGCAATTCTTATAAGGCAGTTCTAGTGGTAATAAATGTCCTCTTTTGTTTTTCTGGGAATGTCTTTATCTTTTCTTCATTTTGAAGGACATATTTTCCAGGAACGATATTCTTTGTTGGCAGTTTTTTGTTTTGTTTTGTTTTGTTTTGTTTTTCATTCAGCACTTTGACTATATCATGCTACTCTTTCTGGACCTGCAAAATTTCTTCTGAGAAATCTACTGTACCCTTATGGAATTTTTCTTATATAACATAATTTTCTTTTCTCTTCTGCTTTGAACATTTTCTTTGTCTTTGATTTTTGATAGTTTGATTAATATATCTCCATGAATTTTTGAGAGGGTTGAATCTATACTGGACCTACGAGCTTCAGAAGTACCTGAATGCCAGTATCTCTCCTCGGATTTGGGAAGTGTTCAGCCATTATTTCTTTGGATAATCTTTCTGCCTCCTTTTCTCTCTTTTGTAATTGAACCTCCTATAATGCAGACATTAGTTCTCTGGATGATTCCCCGTAACTCCTGTACCTTTTTTTAGTTTTTTTCCTTCTTTTTTTTCCATTTATCTCTCCTAACTAGATATTTTACTTCACCATTTTTGAGTCTACAGATTCTTTTTCATAAATTCTTCTCTTGATGCTCTCAATTGCATTTTTTACTTTATTCACTGTATCCTTCATCTGTAGGACTTCTGTTTATTATTATTATTATTTCTATTTTCTTTCTTAACCTATTTGTTTTGTTTAAGTTTTGTTTAAGTTTCTTTCTTGAACTATTGTGTTTCTAATATCATTGACTTCTCGGTCTGTTTTCTTGTATCTTGCTGAGTTTCTTTAAAACATTTATTTTGGATTCTTTGTCAGGTAATTTATATATCTCCATTTGGGGCTAGTTACTGGAAAATTATTGTATTCTGTTGATGGTGTCATGTTTTCTTGGCATTTTATCTTATTGCTTTGTGTGGATGTCTGAACATTTGATACAACAGTCACCTCTTCAATAATTTATAGATTGGTTTCAATGGAGAAAGACCTTCACCTGTGGGTGGGTGTGAGGATGCTGGATGGATAAGGTGTAGCAATCCTGGCTCTAGTAGGGGTGCAAAGATATAATGTGCATGAAGTTTCCTTCACTGAGATCAGCATCGGCAAAAGTTACAGGTCCCAGGCTGTGGATATATACAGCAGAGAGTGTTGTTGGAATATTTAGTGGCAAAGCCTGTTGAGATCTTCTTGATATCCTTTTCTCCCACAGAGGAAATTGTAGCCAAGAGTTTCTCTCTTAGCATGGCTCAAGTTCCTGGGTGCACTTTAAGTGTCAGTAGTGCCAGTATCTGATGTATAGCACCCATGGAGCAGCCTTGAAGCTGAGGTCTGGATTATAAGTATACATAAAGGGACTAAAACTTCAGGATCCAAGGTGGTAGTTGTGCCAGTCCCTGGGGTACAAGTACACCTGCTGCAGTGTTGATAATGGTGTGTAAGACACAGGTGCTTGTGTAACAGCTGGAAAGCAGGGGTTCAGGGTGCAGGCAATGTGCAGCACTTCATTAACACTAATGTCCAAGACACAGGCACTTACAGCACAGTCATAGAGACAGGGTCTGGAGCACAGGCATGTGCAGAGTAACTACTTTTTTATGTCTCCAGTGTAGATGTGCCTGCTGGAGTGGCATCTATGTTGTCTATGGTGCAGGTTTTCATAGAGTGGTTGTGAAGCTGGAGTCCAGCTTGCAGATACGTGTGGAGTGACGGCGGCTCTAGAGTCTAGGGTATGGGCTCATGTGTTGTGTTGATGACTTAAATGTCCAGGGTGTGGGTGCTTATAGTATGGCCACAGAGCTGGGATTGGGGCATGGGAATTTGTGGAGCATCCATGTTTCCAGGGTCCAAGGTACGTACAGGGTTGGTGGAGGTGGAGGCCCTTTTTCTAGGATGGCACAACAGCAGCTCCTTCTAGGTGGGAAGGCGCATAGAAGCATCCCCCACTTTTGGGGGTCTGTGACAGTGATGGCTGCTGGGAGCATCTTTGTTGCTGAACACTGAGGGGATCTTTACTGTGAAAGCTATAAGGAGTCCATGGCTGAAACAGGGACTGTTGAGGTTCTCAGTGGCAAAGTCTTCTAGGGCCTTCCTCATAATAGGCTGCTGGGGACTGTGGTAGCACATGCTGCATGTCCACATGGAGGATGATGTCAGCCACCATGTTTTTTCTTTGTTCTTAGGCATCTCTAGATATCTCAAGTATGCTAATTGCTGATCTTCCAGCAATTCTTTTTATGCAGTTACTCTCCGTTTTTTCAAACTCCACTGTGTTGTAACAGGTTCTTAATTAGACACTTGATCCCTCGCTGGGCTATTTTTATTGGTATATGACTGTCTAATTTTTTTGTGTGTGAGGAAAAAAAGGCTAGTATCTTCTACTCTGTTATCTTACTAACATCAATCTTACATTTAATCAGTCATTTAAAGGAGAAGACAAACTAAACATTTTGTATGGCTCATTTTACTGTGCCAGTTTTTACATAAATTCATTTTTCTTAAATTTACCTTGGAATAAACATTTCAATAGCTCTATCAAATGTGTTAATGCAATTTTGTTTAGTTACTTCATTCATATTTTAACCTAATGCTAAATAGCTAAACAGCCTTTTGTTTTAAAAATTTTTCAAACCTAGACTTTTTTATATTTTGAGATCAACCTTTTTTTTCCTCAAGTTCTCTGATGAGGTTTTTCTGTACTTGTTGTGGGGTAAATTTTCATGGAGGAAGAGGGCTGGACCAAGAACTGAGGGATCGATCCTAGCTTTGACTTGTGGTTACAGAATTGTTTGACGTTGGGTAAGTCACTGAAATGTATTCAACCCCAGTTTCCTTGTCTGAAAAAGGCAATCATATCTAAAAAGACATTCTGCTTACAATTATACAGATTCCTGCTACCATATTCTGCACACTGTTACATTGGGCCAAATGTATCTAATTGCTTAAAAGACTATACGTCTTTGTATATGATGCAAGACAACTTTTTAGGACTGGAAAGTGAACCATGTGAAAATAAATATTGGTTGAATTGCTTTGTTTCCATTTAATATTAAACTATAATGACACATTGTTCCATATAATATTATTGCTACAGTCTGAATGTTTGTGTCTCCCCAGATTTATATGTTGAAATCCTAGTCCCCATTGTGATGGTATTTTGAGTTAAGGCTTTTGGGAGGTAATTAGGTCATAAGGGTAGGACACTCACGAATGGGATTAGTACTTTTATAAGAATATACAGGAGAGCTGGGCGTGGTGGCTCACGCCTGTAATCCCAGCACTTTGGGAGGCCGAGGCGGGAGGATCACGAGGTCAGGAGATTGAGACCATCCTGGCTAACACAGTGAAATCCCGTGTCTGCTAAAAATACAAAAGAATTAGCCAGGCATGGTGGTGGGCACCTGTAATCCCAGCTACTGGGGACACTGAGGCAGGAGAATGGTGTGAACTCGGGAGGCGGAGCCTGCAGTGAGCCAAGATCGCACCACTGCACTCCAGCCTGGGCGACAGAGCAAGACTCCGTCTCAAAAAAAAAAAAAGTATACAGGAGAGACACAATCTTTCTCTCCTTCTGTAATGTGAGGATACAGCAAGATGATTACCCTCTGCAGGTCAGGAAGAGAGCCCTCACCAAGAACCGAATTGACTGGCACCTTGATCTTGGACTTCCTCTCCTAGAACTGTGAAAAATAAATGCCTGTTGTGGTAAGCTACCTACTCTATATGACACTTGTTGTAGCAACTAATGCTGACTAAAATAATTATCTATAAAATATCAGAATAACTATGATAGAGAAAAAGACCTGTGATAATTTAAATTGAAATTATTTATATTAGAAATGCAATAAAATTGGCTTCTACAGAATGTTGTAAGTTTGTATAGTACTTTTTTCTTATTAGGTGAGACATAAAATAATTATTGCCTTATTCTGTACCTTTTGCTCCTGTCATTTTTAGCAAGAGACATTTTAACATTAAGGGTGAGGTAACCAATACTCCAATGCACAGCTAGCTTTCCTCACTTGACTCTTTTGATAGTCTTAGATGAATTAAGTAAAAACATTTGATAATTTAGCTTCAAGAGTATAGGCTTGCTAAAAAGGGGAAAAAGGAAGTGAAATCATGGGTTAGTATCTTTTTGCAGTGACTTGAAATACTAGATTAAAACAAAGTAAAAGTTATTTCACTTACATAATTGTTTTAAGTTAATTAGTTTGGCATCACTGCCCTGTATTTTTTTCCAGGAGAATTTATTCATTCCATAAATAATTATTTATTTGACACAGTATAAGATATGACTTGACGAGGCTCTTAGAATAAAATGTATAAACCTATGCTCATTCTTATTTAACAGAGGTGATTTATTTCAGCACTCTCTTAAGAAGTCAGGGTTTGCAGCATTCTCTGAGGAACAAGGGAGCAGTGATGGTCTGCATAAGTCGCCTTGGCAGCACTGATCATCTCTTGTCATAGTTCTAAGGAAAGAATGTGCAATCACTCTGAGTGCTTCTCTCTGAGTAGTTTTGCCTCCTGGCAAGAGAATACAAGGCCCTTGTCAGTAACAGTGATAACTCCAATAGCAGACTCTGAGAAAAGTAGGGCGGAACACCTCTGTGACTTCTAACTAGAAGTTCTATACTATGTTTAATAATGGCTGCAAGCCTTGTCTGATTTGGGGTGAAAAAACGCTTGAGAGGGTAGCAAAGATTTCAGATCTCTTTAGGCCTTTGTTTTCAGGTTGAGAGTGCTGCCTACTGTTTAAGGGCCTGTGTCTGTAAAGAAAAGTAAAAGAGGTCTGTCTCTCTCTCTTTATCTCTCTCAACTTAACTCTTCTAATGGTTCCAGTGTGTGACTCACCCATTCATCCATGAAACAGATGTACAAGGTACATTAGCATACATTAAGCACCCATTCCAGAAACCTTGACATGTTAACATGCAATAAAAATAAGGGTTGCCACAGTGCTGTTCTGTCCTGTGTGGTCTGCAGGCAGCAATGAACTTTGGACATGTCTGCCTTGTGGTTTAACCTAATACTTAGAGATGATACAAATCTCATTTTTTTTTTTGTTATATTTTGGTGTTGTAGGTGGGTTGAAAATAGATTTTAGAGAATATATGAAGAGTCCCAAAGATATCTAATATTTCTAAAGGTCTCATTCTGTGAAAGGAATCCTTTTCACTATTTAAATAGAATTCTTTGGAGAAAGAACAGGGACGTGACCTAAAGTCTGGCTTGCTGAGAAGTACTCCTCAAAACTATTCTTGGATTCACCAAGTTTTGCAGTAAAAATAATGTGTGTGTGTGTGTGTGTGTGTGTGTACGCATGCACACTGATTCACAAGCAGATGGGCTGGTAGCCAGTATCGCCAGAACAGTTGGACGAAGGCTGTGGAGGAATAGGGCATGTAACCTCCCTTTCATGAAGGGTCAAGATGAGCTTCTTATGTTTGGTGGAATCCTCTCTCTGTGCAGGTGGCCTCTGGAGCAGTGATATTTCTTCCAGGGGAACTTCAGAGTCTTGTGATGGGCCTTACTAATCTGGGGGCATATTGCACCATCTCCTTCTTTGAATTGTCATCTCCAAACACATATTTTCTTTTTCTTTGCCAGGAAAGTCCAGGTTGTGTGGTGCCTGAAGCTTATGCAATTTTGGGAGCCCTCCTCATGGAAAAAGAAAGTAAAATTGTGAATACAAAAATACCTAATCATATAAAGTAGTTACAATAAATTATAAATTTTAAAAGTTGATAAATACTACAAATATCACAAATCTCAGAAAAATTACACATTTACAATTTTTGTTTTTTCTACTTCTGTGGCTGCATGGTCTCTGATCACCTCTTTATGTGGCAATGATTCATGTAGTTATTTTTTCTGAGAGAATAAAAAGTCAATCTTTTCTGTAATATGGTCAATTTAATTATTTTTAATTATTGATAACTTTTTAAAGTTTATATTGTTGTTATTACTTGTTATTGGTGATGCCATGCACCTTCTTAGGATTTCTGTCAAATTTGGGAAAACCTCTATCAAGAGTCTTTCACATACACATTTTAAGATCTAGAATTTCCTGCAGATAATCTTCTGGATACATCATTTCAAACTTTCTTTCTTCTCTACTAGGTTTTGTTACTATCCTCAAACATTGCTCACCCTACATTATCCAGCTCCAGGTATCAGAGTGTCATTTCATGATGTGCCCCTGACCATGCCCTTTTGTGTCATCTAAAGGGTAAGTCAGTATAGACATTAGAGGGAAGATTCCTGAAAACTATTCCTGTATCAGACTTGTTGGCACTAATTAAACTATACTTGGAAGTAATGGCAAACCATATAAATATATATTCTACTAAAAACTTCTGTATTTAAATCAACTGCCACCTATTCCTAGATTCTCATGGCTACTGCAGCAGCATCTTAGAAGGGGAGTTGTGACAGAGAGGAAGTGGAAATCAGTGTTGCTCTTGGAACTGGGAAACTAGGGCCTCTACTCTAGGCCCTGGGTTTTAGAGAGTCTCTTTTGAGTCCTTCCCCATCCATGCCACTCCATACAGGTTAAGGAGTCTGGAGGGCCATGATGGGATGTGTCCACCTAGAGTCAGTACCTAACTCCACTCTTACCCCCTGCACTCCTTACCACCATGATCCAGCTATCTGGGAACCTAAAACTTCCTGCCCTGCATAGCGTCAAGCGTATCTCCAAGGAATCGCTGAGAATCTCTCCCAGCCATATCCTGTTATTCTGCACTCCTGCTTTACAACTCCTTAGACCTGTAGAAGTCTGGGGTGGGGCATTTGCAGGAGTGGAGGTGGGTAGAGTACAAATGGAGTGAAGATGGAGGTAGTTAGAGTGACATACATGCCCAAGACCTTTACCTAGTAAGATGGAGTGAGTCTGTAGTATTAAGAGAGGTGGGCTACAGTATGGAGACTTTCATCTGTATTTTTTCACAAGTCCCACAAATATTAGAAGTGAATTTTATTGGAGAGAAATAACAGGGATATGAACCACTTGCGGTAAAACAGCTTGCTTTTGCATTTTATACAAAAATATGACCACATGAATGCATTGCTGGCATCTCTCAGGGACTTGGAAGGGGCCTATGCAATTGTGGCGTTCTGAAGTTTAAACTGCATTAGCTTCTCAGCAAATATCCTGTGTTCTTTGCCATTAATGAAACTGTACATCAAAACAATGGGCCTGTTGGCATCTCTCCTTCAGTGACATCATCTTCCTCTTGAAAAATCACTTAAGGGCCTTATGTATTATTCTTGAAAATCATTAGCACTAATCACTTGTCATACATCACTTATCCCAAATTCTTTTATCTAGTAAAATTAACTACATTTAAACAATATCAAGAAATTCTGCAATATGTAACAGCATGGATGAACCCTGAGGACATTATGCTAAGTAAAATAAGCCAGTCTGAAAGACAAATACTATATGATTCCAATTACATGAGTTATGAAAAACAGTCAAATTCATAGAATCGTAGTGCAATAGTGCAATTGCTGAGGGTTGGAGGAAGGAAAATGAGGAATTACTAATCAACAGGCATAAAGTTTTGGTAGAGCAAGATGACTAAGTTCTAGAGATCTGCTGTACAACACTGTACCTATATTTAACCATACTACGTTTTATACTTAAAATTTTGCTAAGAGATTAGAGCTCATGTTAAATGTTTCTGCTACAATAAAAAATATTGACAAACCAAAATCAAAAAGAAAAAAAATTGTTAGCTAAAATCAAAAACAAAATTTATTCAGGTTCATACATTCTAGTTACTGTAGAGTTCTCCAGTCATTAACACAGTGACTATGCATGTCTTCTGTAGCAAGGTTTTAACACTATTATCTTTTGATCCATTTCATAGTATCAGAAGTAGCATATTAGAAAGGAATGGAGTCAGCATGTTAGAGGCAGTCATGCAGAAAGTGGAAACAAATGATGGCTAAAGACTGACAGAGATAGAAATTATTCATTCAGCAAAGATTTGCTGGGTACTATGTGCCAAAAACTGGTTTTGGTCACAGGGATATGGATGTAAACACACACACACACACACACATACACACACACACACACATTACTGCCATCTTGATGCCTATGTTTCATTAAGAAATAATGACTTAAGGTGTCAATTTCTGTAGCAAAACAAGTATGATGAAACCTATTGGGTTTGGAAATGTGAAGTTTACTGTTAACCTAGACATGAGTCTGATTATAGTGCATGTAAGTAAAAATGGCAGGGACAAAATTAAAAACACTTTTCAAATGGTTGGCTCTTGAGCAAGCTTGTCTAACCCATGGCCCGCAGGCTGGAGGCATCCCAGGATGGCTTTGAATGCGGCCCAACACAAACTTGTAAACTTTCTTAAAACATTATGAGATTTTTTTTTGTATTTTTTTTTTAACTCATCAGTTATTGTTGGTGTTAGTGTATTTTATGTGTGGCCCAAGACAATTCTTCCAATGTGACCCAGAGAAGCCAAAAGATTGGACACCCCTGTTCTAGAGGGATGGAAAGTAATGAGGCAGTACCTGTAGGGAAAGAAGGGTTGTTTACCTCATTAATGAAAGAAATGTTATATTTTATACAGAGGGAGGAAATTCAGTAAAAAGAAAAAAAAATGATTAGGCAGAGGGAATAGAGAGTTTTCTGGATTGTATTTTTGATCAAGTGAGAGGTAGTAAGATCTAATGGAGGAGTAGCTGTATTGTTCTTAGGAGGAGGAATGATATTCCATGGGAGCAGGCGAGAAGGCAGGGAATATGAGAAAGATGCAATTGGTTGGCTAATGCGATAGTAGGAACTTTTGGAAGCTTTATTTTCTCTTTCAGAAAAATAAATACAAAGCAAGAACATCAGTTGAAGAGCACAAGTGAAAAAGAAAATACTGGAAGTTTGAGAAAAGTTTAGATAACATAAAATAGTTGTTTATCAAAGTGGAGGAATAGCTAGACAGGAGAAATGTAGTAGAGATGAGAGCTGGGTAGTATTAAAGGCTCACTTGGGGTTAGTGCTTATGAATTTAATGTTAGACTAACCTAAGAGAGTGAGTGAGTGTGTGTATGTGTATTTCCTCAAATTTTTATCTGCCGGGACATGTATGAAATGGGTAAAGAGTTGGATTCCATCATGATTGAAGCAAGAAGAAGAAAGTAAACAAAACGAGGCCGGGCATGGTGACTCATGTCTGTAATCCCAGCACTTTGGGAGTCCAAGGCAGGTGAATCACGAGCTCAGGAGATCAAGACCATCCTGGCAAACACCGTGAAACCCTGTCTCTACTAAAAATACAAAAAATTAGCCAGGCGTGGTGGCGGGCGCTTGTAGTCCCAGCTACTCAGGAGGCTGAAGCAGGACAATGGCGTGAACTCGGAAGGCAGAGCTTGCAGTAAGCCCAGGTCGCGCCACTGCACTCCAGCCTGGGCAGCAGAGTGAGATTCCATCTCGGGAAAAAAAAAAAAAAAACACACAAAAAAGAAAGTGAACAAAACAAGTAGGGGAGGGAATTGAGACTGTGTACAAGCAAATGATAATTCCTGACAGAATTCAAGGAAAGCAAGTAAGACATAAGCATGAGAAGAACAATATAAAGGTTATGGGATGAGTTGATTGCATATTAATTTGGATTCAAAAATTGTAGAAGTTACAGTATGAGAAGAGGACAGATGGAATAACGAAAGATCATTGATGGAGAGTGGAGAACTTACAAAATGGAGAGTAGGGCAAGGCTCCAGCATTTGCTAATAGCAAGATCAAGGCCTTTGCTGAGGTAAGTAAGGAGAGAAGGTCAAGGAACTAAGGGTGCTTGGTTGGAAAAGCATCACATATGTGATTACTGTCTCCAAGAGCTATGGCAGCTGTTATGTTGAAGGGAGTGACAGTAAACCAGGAAACTCAAATCTTCAAGGAATGAGATGGAGTGACTTGGGGGTTGGTAGAGGACTTCAAGAGGCAGTTAGAAGGTGTTGTAGACTGATGACATGAGATTCAAACATGGGGAAAGAGGAAGAAAGAAAAATATTGGCACTTTCTAGAATTGCTTATTATATATTTTCTAATTATCCTGAATAATTGTGAGATACTGTCATAACTTTTAGCATATTTTATTTTACAAAGCAGAGGAATGTAGAATGTTTTAGAAGGATTTTATTCAATAACTGTATATGTATATGTTTCTTTACTATTTTGTGCTTAAAAGTGTATTAGATGTGAGCTAAAATATAATTATACTGATATAGTGAAAAAATCATTAATCTACATTACCTTTAAAATTACTTTGCAATAGAAAAACTGGTTGATCAATGAATAGAGAAATATAATTTAATAAAATCAAACACCTTTTAATGATAAACTTTTATCAAAATAGAATTGGAGGAAATTTATTTACATCTGTAAAAGGTCTCTGCCAAAAGCTTACAGGAAGTAGTATACTTAAAAATAAAATTTTAGAATAATTATTTCAAACTCAAGATGCAATTTTAAATGCCTGCTACTACTACTTTTATTTCATATTGTATTTGAAATTTCATCCAGCACAATAAGAAGTCAAAATAAATACAAGAGTTGGAAAGGAAGAAACAAAAACTCTCTTTACCTGCAGATCATGTAATTACCCACCTTGAAAATTCAAGAAAATTTAGAATATTGACTTTATTTGGATTTCATGTCTCTGAATTCCCATTTGAATTTCCATCAAAACCAGTGCTGTAACATCTTCAAATGTCACAGTAAATATTATTGTAAATAGAATTAATAGAAAAAAAGTGTCTGCATTCTATATAACATCTTAAAACAATAAAGATAACTTCAAGGTAGGGAAGAATTCCTTGAACCACCAAAACTATAAACTAGAAAGTGATAAATTTGACTATATGAAAACAAAAACAACTTTACCAACAACATTACTTCTGAATTAAAGGCACTAAAAGGAAAAGACAAGTCACAGCCTTGGAGATGTTATTTTAAATGCATATAATTTACCAAAGGTTGAAAGCTTAAAAATACAAAGAATTTTGGCAAATTTTATAAAAAAGGAAAAATTAAGTGAAAAAAATGGGAATTAACAGACATGAAATCCAGATTAAGTCAATAAATGTTGTCAAAATATCTTCAATTGTAGGCAGGATAGTATAATGTTAAAACCTATGACTGTCAAAATGATATCCCCAGAGATATCCCCAGAAACTGTGAATTAAAGTTGCAAATAGAATTAGATTGCTAATTAATTAGTTTCGAGATGAGGATATTATATAGTGTATGGTCATCGACCTACTGGGCCAGGTATGGTGTCTCACGCCTATAATCCCAGCATTTTGGGAGGCCGAGGCGGGCGTATCACCTGAGGTCAGGAGTTCGAGACCAGCCTGGCCAACTTAGAGAAACCCCATCTCTACTAAATATGCAAAATTAACCGGGCATGGTGGTGCATGCCTGTAATCCCAGTTACTCGGAAGGCCGAGGCAGGAGAATCGCTGGAACCCGGGAAGTGGAGGTTGCAGTGAGCCGAGATCGCGCCACTGCACTCCAGCCTGGGTAACAAGAGTGAAACTCTGTCTCAAAAAAAAAAAAAAAAAAAAAAAAAAAAAAGAGAATCCGAGTCATTAAATTTTAAGATGTCACAGTACTGGTTTTATTTATTTATTTTTTTTTGAGACGGAGTCTCGCTCTGTCGCCCCAGCTGGAGTGCAGTGGCCGGATCTCAGCTCACTGCAAGCTCCGCCTCCCGAGTTTATGCCATTCTCCTGCCTCAGCCTCCCGAGTAGTTGGGACTACAGGCGCCCGCCACCTCGCCCGGCTAGTTTTTTGTACTTTTTAGTAGAGACGGGGTTTCACCGTGTTAGCCAGGATGGTCTCGATCTCCTGACCTTGTGATCCGCCCGCCTCGGCCTCCCAAAGTGCTGGGATTACAGGCTTGAGCCACCGCGCCCGGCCCACAGTACTGGTTTTAAAGATGGATAAAGGGACCGTGAGCCAGGGAATGAGGCAGTTGCTCTTCTGGAAGCCCTGGAAGGAATGCAGCCATGTAGCCTCTTGACTTCAGACCCATTTTGGACTTCTGGCTTCCATAAGTGGGAAATAATAAAGTTGTGCTGTTACTGATTTGTGCTGTGCTGTGGTCATTTCTTATGGCAATGTAAAAAAACTAACATAAGCACGAGTGAAATACCATGACAAATATTTAAAAGTCACCAGGATGGCAAACATTTAAAAGTCTGACAATGCCATATGTTAAGAATGTGATAAAATGGAAAGTCTCATACAATGCTGGTGACAAGTGATAAATCAATACATCCTCTTTAGAGGGCTATTCCATAGTGTCAAAAATGTCTGTACCCTCAGTATCAGCAATTTTATTTCTAGGTTTGTTTTAGAAAAATTATTACACACGTGGGCAAAGAGACACAAACAAGGATTGTTTAAGAGAGCTGTTGTAGTATGAAAATTTGGAATCAACATAAATTTCCATCAGTTGGAGAATGGATAAATCTGATGAAATAGTGTATTAGCAGATGAATGGACTACAGCTACTTTTATCAGCCTGCGTAAATTGCAAATATATAATTTCGAGTCAAAAAAGCAAGTTTCGGAAGGTGTGTGCATGTGCACATGTGTGTATATACATATATACACACGTATTCAGTATACACACACGTATTACTTATATACATTTTCAAATGTAGAAAATTTTTATATTGTTTTCAAATACATAATTATTGGTACAACTATACGAAACATTTATGAGAACCTAAATGTCAAGATCAGAATTTCGATGACATCTAATAGAGTTTGGAAACTGAACAGAAAGCTTTCAATTCTACCTATAATGAGTATGTGGATGTTTCTTACTCTACATGCTTTCTAATATGGCTAAAATATTTAATTAAAAAAAGATAAAACACATGTATACTTGCTTACTTCTGGTGAATATCTTCTTCCCAAACAATGTTAGAAAATTAATATCATAATGTACATTATAATCATATATTTGTACAATTTTAGTTTAGAAAAAACCAACAGGTTGCATAGCAGGTGCCAACCTTTGTTATGATTAACAAAAATTATGTTGTTATACTGGAATTATATTCTCATTTTCACAAATTTATTTTTGCAAATACTTTTTATTATAACTTTAGGGTTAGAAAAAGAGATGATCCTTATCAGAATGACAACCATTTTCTTACATCAAATTTCAAATGAGGCAGACTATACATCAATCAATTCCAATGGATATGAGATATTAGTAGTATAGTATAATTTTTACCCAACTTTGTGAGTATATGAATTGCTGTACTTGATTTTTTAAAATATTAAATGATATCTACTCCAGACCCACCCACTAATTTGGAAAAAAAAAAAATCAGTTTCTGTCATTCGGTCATAGTACCAGTAGCTCTCCTTTCAAAGGTCATCTGATACTTGGGGTAGGCCCTGTTTT
The DNA here is from genome assembly GCF_000951035.1 of Colobus angolensis palliatus. Lineage (NCBI taxonomy): Eukaryota > Metazoa > Chordata > Mammalia > Primates > Cercopithecidae > Colobus > Colobus angolensis. The sequence continues at coordinate 6,154,376 of NW_012111364.1, forward strand.
TCTGCCATATTAATCGCTTCTGGTTACTCATTATCCAAGCCCAGTGGTTAGCTTTACTGCTTTCAAATCAACTTGGTTATGAGAGATTTAGTCTAACTTGTGAGCTGAAGACACGAATTCTGGCTTCTCACGATTACCATACACTCTTTCTTTGTATACTACAAATTCCTGGGGGCATCTCGAGGGAACAAGGTGGTGCTCTCTACCATTTGAAGGACCCATCAAAATAAACCCCCTAGGTCTTGGGGAACCATAGTTTTGGGGCTTTTATTTTCACCTCAACTACTTTCCTAATAGCTCCCCTACCCCCAACCTTGCCATGGTAGCTGCAGTTCAAACTTCAGTTTAATAAGTGTGGACAAATCGTGCTCAGTGAATCTCTAAAAGCAGATACTGGATTTTCATTTTTTGTGTGTGTAGGATGCTGACATCAGTTAGCTTCACGTTTTTATCTTTTAAGTATATTCAGAAAAATAATGCATAATTTGGCAGAATTCCTTGTCTATTCCTCAAAGTAAACTGTGGTGAATTATACTTTTCAGAAATTTGAGCACTCTGAAAGTTTGCGTACATTCATACAAATTTGCCTTAGCAATTTTAACATTTTATGTGTTTCTAAGTGTGCCAAATCTAATGACAGAAAGCATCATTGTCCCACCGAGGGCACACTTTAAATGGACTGAGGTAAGAAAAGATAGTGGTCTTGCCTTGGATCAGTTTCAAAGGCTAGGGTACAGAGCCAAGCCTGCTAATCCTTCAGGGGGTCAGTTTTCTCAGTCCAAAGCCTTGTCTGGAGGATACACAATCCTGTGATTACAAGGATGATCTAAATAATGTTGGCAAAATGAAATGGCAGCTCATATTGTTAATTCTTCTTCAGTCCCCTGGAATCTCTAGTGTGCCTGCATTTTTGTGATTGTAGTGAAGTCGAATGGGCCAGTGTGCCTGCCTAGAATTGCAGCTTTGCAAAGTCCACTGGGTGCTTGGGCTGAATTCACAGGCTTTGTCTTGAGTTGCCAAAACAATCAAAGAGCATTCATTTCCTTAAATGGTTATATACCCTTGATAGATTTGTGTCCTAATGACTCTATCATTCTGCTCAGCAAAACGCACTAGGACACCAATAGCCAATTAATACATGCCTTAAAATTAGACAAGTGGCCATTTTATGTAATAGTGACATTATTGTCACTATTATTTGAAGAAATCACACACATAGAATGAGAGCAGATGTTTTCCACTCCCACCATTGACAGATCAGAATACAGAAGCCTTAAACTTAGGAATTTAGGTCAATGTGAGGAAATCAGTGTGATTTTTAAAAACTCTTTGTGTATGTTTAAAATATGTTATAATGTTTTAAGAAACAGCCCTTCCTTTAAAAATGCTGTTAGAGAGCTTCTGTTGAGAGCTGCAGCTGTCTGGGTGCATTCAATGGAGATGATTCAGCTGGGCAGACTATCATCCCAGGGGGATAAATAGTTCAGAGGAGTGTGGGTATATGTTTAAATAATTTTTAGAACCAAGATTCATTTTCTAGAACAGTAGTATCCAAAGTGGGGATGTATTTTCAATGATGAGACAAGAGTTTCCACTGGGGGCCAGGAAAAATAGATAACTACCACTCTTTTTAAAGTTTATCATTTATATTATTATATTGATATTTTGTTATATTATCATATTTTACAATATATGTATAATAGATTCATTTATTAAAACATGAATATAACATTAAAAAGCTACTGTATATGTCTAGAATGCTGACAACTTTTTGATTTTACTGAGAAGGGGGCAGCTTCAAAAAAATTTAGAGACTCCTGTAATCTATTAAAATATCCAACTTGGGAGCAGAAACCCCAATGCCACCTTGATGATGATAAACAGCTTCTAAGGCCAAGGCTGCAGCTGGCCCATGTAGGACCTTCGTGAGAATTGAAAAGAGGCAGCCCTCTCGTTGGATATATTCCTGGGCAGCCACTGGCTGGGCAAACAGAATACGGTCTGGATGTCAGCCCATTCCCTTCTCTTCTAAGCACTCTTGTGCAGAGCACAATGCATATATCCTCAGATGGAAGCCTGTCTAAGGCAGACCAAGGACACCAGGGAGGGAGCAGGTGAGAGACCATTGTATTCTTTCTGCTTCCTTCCCCAGATGAATCTCAGAGCTTAAAAAATAACAATTAAAAAAACACCTAAATCTTCAGGTCTAATGAGATGGTCAGCTTTGATACAAATTTGGGCACCAGAAAGAGAAAGTAGTGAGAACATTTAAATGCCAAAACACATCATGGGTTGTTCAGGGACACATACAGCCTAGATTAGAATTTTGGTTATTATTGTTAAAGGGTTTCCAATAGAATAATTAAAAAATTGAGGATTACTTAAAAAAATTAACAAAACTAGATAAATATAAATTCAATCAAAGACTTTATGAATCTGGATTTTCTCTGATGTGTATACTTGCATTAAATAAGTATTTTCTATTTCCCTGTAAAATAAGGAAAAATCATTAGAGCTGATTTTTACATTAATATGGTTAAAGAGCAACAGGTTAAATGCCAGCAGGCTTGAAGTTAGAGTCCATAACAAATCACTACCTCCGAATTTTAATTTTCTCATTTTTAAAGTAAGGGATCAAACTATATAATTTATAATTTTTTTCAAATAAAATTCTAGATTGTGTATTTAGGAATTTTTCAGCATTTCAGTGCCTAGTAAAATGAAGTAATTAAAGCAAGTAAAAACTTGTTTAGAATCTCATAAACAACAAACTAATTCATTTCCACCTGTGGCAATAAAGGATTAACTCAGCAATTTGGCCTTCTGCCCAGTAGGAGTATATTTGCTTACCTGAGGCCTTGGCCCATGCCCAGATAGTCTATACTAAAATGTGATTTACGGTAGGGGCCTTGGATCATATAGATCAACTTGACTTTTTGACCTCCAGATGGGTCTGAAGACTAAAGTAAGCCATGAGAATGGTCAACTATGGCTATGTGACCAAGTCCCATTAAAGACCCTGGACACCAAGACTCAGGGGAGCCTCCCTGATTAGTAATACTTTACGTGTGCTGTAACATTTCTTAAGGAAGAGTTGAATGGTGTAGGCATGACTCCACTGACAGAAGACAACTGGGAGCTCACACCTAGTGTCTCCTGGACTTTGCCTGATATGCTTTTTGTGTTGCTGATTTTAATCTGTATGTTTCCACTGTAATAAGCCGTATCTGTCACTATAAGCTCTTTTTAAAGTTCTGTTTGTCAAGATGGCAGAATGGGAAGCTCCGCCTTGAACCCGTCTCCCACCTGGCAAGGATACCAAGTTAATAACTATCTACACAGAAAAAAACACCTTCATAAGAACAAAAAATTAGGTGAGCAGTACCTGGCTTTAACTTCACATTGCTGAAAGAGGCACTGAAGAGATGGAAAGAACAGTCATAAATCACTGATGCCGCCTCCCCTCACCTCCTAATCCCACTGATGGCCATGGTGCAAAGAGTGTCTCTGGGTGCTAGGGGGAGAACACAGCAATTGTGAGGCATTAAACTCAGTGCTTTCCTGTTAGAGCGGAAAGGAAAACTGGACCAAACTCAGCTGATGCTCATCAATGGAGAGAGCATTTGAACCAGCCCTAGCTAGAGGAGAATTGACAATCCCAGTGGTCGAAACTTGAGTGCCTGCAAAGCTCACCACTGAGGGCTACAGCACTCTGTGTCTCAAGTAAATTTAAAAGGCAATGTAGGCCATAAGGTCTGCAACTTTTAGGCAAGTCCTAGGGCTGAACTAGGCCCATAGACAGTGAACTGGGGGTTGTTGGGGGCAGGCACGTGACCTGCTGAGACACCAGCTGGAGCAGTCAAGGAGAGTGCTGGTATCATCCCTCCCTTAATCCCAGGCTGAAAGATTCTGTGATTCTGAAAGAGACTCTTCCTGCCTGAGGAGAGGAGAGGGAATTGTGGAGAGGACTTTGTCTTACATTCAGGCTACCAGCTCAGCCACAGCAGGATCAGGTATTGGTCAGAGTTGTAAGGTTCTATTCCAGGCTCTAGCTCCCAGATGACATTCCTAGATACATCCTGGGCCAGAAGGGAATTTCCTGCCTTGAAGGAAAGAATTCCATCCTTGCAGCATTCATCACCTACTAACTAAAGAGCCCTTGGGCTCTGAATAACAAGTCGTGACACCCAGGTACTACACTGAGGGCCTTGGGTAAACCTCTGAGACTTACTGGCTTCAGGTGACTCAGCACATTACCAGCTGTAATGGCTATGGGGCAAAACTTCTTCTGCTTGAGAAAAGCAGAGGAAAGAGTAAAGGGGACTTTGTCTTGCACCTTAGATATCAGTACAGTCACAGTGGGATAAAGCACCAAGTGGGCTCTTGGGGTCTCTGATTCCAGGCCTTGGCTCTTAGATGGCATTTCTGGACCTTCCCTGGGCCAGAAGGGAGCCCATAATCCTGAAGGATGAGTCCAAGGCTCATTCACAGCAAGCTGTGTTGAGGAAACTCAAAGAAATTCAAGGTAACACAGAGAAGGAATTTAGAATTATATCAGGCAAATTTAACAAAGAGATTGAAATAATTAAAAGGAATCAAGCAGAAATTCTGGAGCTGAAAAATGCAGTTGGCATACTGAAGAATGCATCAGAGCCTCTCAGTAGCAGAACTGATTAAGCAGAAGAAATAGTGAACCTGAAGATAGACTGTTTGAAAATACAAAGAGAAGACTAAAGGTGAAGAATAAACAGCAATGAAGCATGCCTATAGGATCTACAAAACAGCCTGAAAAGGGAAAATCTAACAGTTACTGGTCTTAAAGAGGAGGTAGAGAAAGAGATAGGGGTAGAAAGTTTATTCAAACAGATAATATCAGAAAACTTCCCCAACCTAGAGAAAAATATTAATATCCAAATACAAGAAGATTGTAGAAAACCAAGCAGATTTAACCCAAAGAAGACTATGTCAAAGCATTTAATAGTCAAACTCCCAAAGGTCAAGATAAAGAAAGGATCCTAAAACAGGCAAAATAAAAGAAACAACATACAATGGAGCTCCAATACATCTGGCAGCAGACTTCTCAGTGGAAACCTTACAGGCCAGGAGAGAGTGGCATGACATAATTCAAAGTACTGAAGGAAAAAAAAAAAACTTTTACTCTAGAATAGTATATCCAGTGAAGATATCATTTAAACATGAAGGAGATATAAAGACTTTCCCAGGAAAACAAAAGCTGAGGGATTTCATCAATATTAGACTTGTCCTATAAGAAATGCTAAAGGAAGTACTTCAATCAGAAAAAAGGACATTAATAAGCAATAAATAATCACCTGAAGATACAAAACTCACTGGTAATAGTAACTACATAGAAAAACACAGAATATTATTGCATTGTAACTGTGGTATGTAAGCTATTCTTAAAGTAGAAAGACTAAACAATGAAACAATCAAAAACAATGACTACAACAGCTTTTTATACTTAGTATCATAAGATAGAAATGACAGCATTAAAAAGCAAGGGGACAAAGTTAAGGTTTAGAGTTTTTATTAGTTTTCTTCTTGATGTTAGTTTATGCAAATAGTGTTTAGTTGTTATCAGGTTAAAATAATGGGTTATTTGCAAGCCTCATGGTAACCTCACATCAAAGAACATACAAAGGATACACAAAAAACAAAAAGCAAAAAACTAAATCACTTTCACTAAAGGAAGGCAGGAAGGAAAGAAAGAAAAGATCGTGAAACAACCATAAAACAAATAACAAAATGGCAGCAGTAAGTCCTTACTTAACAATAACATTGAATGTAAATGGACTAAACTCTCCAATCAAAAGACATAGACTGGCTAAATGGATGACTAAACAGGATTCATTGACCTGTTTCCTACAAGAAACACATTTAACTTGTGATGACACACATAAAATGAAAATGGAGGGATGAAAAAATGTTTTCTATGCAAATAGAAGCAAAAAAAAGCAGTAACATCAATAAAAGCTACAGATCAATATCTCTGATGAATATTGATGCAGAAATCCTCAGTAAAATACTAGAAAACTGAATTCAACAATACATTAGAACAATCATTCATCATGACTAAGTGGGATTTATCCCTGGGATGTGAGGATGATTCAACATATAGAAGTCCATTAATCAATGTGATACATCATTCATCAGAATGAAGGATAAAATACATAGGATCATTTCAATTGATGCTGAAAAAGCATTTGATAAAATTAAATATCCCTTCATAATAAAATTAAATATTCCTTCATAATAAAAACCCTTAAAAAACTGGGGACAGAAGGAATGTACTTCAACTTATATAATAAAAGCCATTTATGACGGATCCACAGCTAGTATCATACTGAATGGGGAAAAACTGATAGCCACTCCTTTAAGATTTGGAACAGGAAAAGGATGCCCACTCCCACCCCTGTTATTCACCATAGTACTGAAAATCCTAGGTAGAGCCATTAGACAAGAGAAAGTTATAAAGGACATCCAGATCAGAAATGAAGAAGTAAAGTTACTCTTGTTTGCAGATGATGTAATCTTATATTTGGAAAACCTAAAGACTTCACCAAAAAACTGATAAACAAATTCAGTAAAGTTGCAAGATATTAAATCAACATACAAAAATCAGTAGCATTTCTATATGCCAACAGTGAACAATCAGAAAAAAAATAAAAAAGTTATCCCATTTACAATAGCCACAAATAAAATTAAATATCTAGGAATTAACCAAAATCTCTATAATGAAAACTCTAAAACACTAATGAAAAAAAATTAAAGAGAACACCAAAAAAATGGAAAAATAGTCCATGTCCATTGGTTGGAAGAATCAATATTGCTTAAATACATGTGCTACCGAAAGCAAGCTATAAATTTAGTACAATCCCTGTCAAAATATCAATGACATTCTTCACAGAAATAGAAAAATACAATAGTTAAGATTTGGAAGCAACCCATGTGTCTATCAACAGATGAATGGATAAAGAAAACATGATACGTATAAACAGCAGAGTACTATTCAGCCATAAAAAGAAGGAGATCCAGTTATTTGCAAAAACATGGTTGGCACTGGAGATCATTATGTTAAGTGAAATAAGTCACAGAAAGGCAAACATTACATGCTCTTACTGATTTGTGGGATCTAAAAGTCAAAACAATTTAACTCATGGACATAGAAAGTAGAAGAATGGTTACCAGAGGCTGGGAAGGGTAGTGGGAAGCTTGAGGGGGGGTGGGGAGGCTTAACGGGTACCAAAAAAAAGCAGAAAGAATAAATAAGAGCTACTATTTGATAGAACAATAGAGAGACTATAGTCAATAATAACTTGTACATTTTAAAATAAAGAGTGTAATTGGATTGTTTGTAACTCAAAGGATAAATGATTGAAGAGATAGATACCCCATTGTCCATAATGTTATTATTTTCAATTGCATGCCTGTATCATAACATCTCATGTACTCCATTAATATATGCACCTGTTATGGACCCACAAATACAATAAAAAATTCAGTGTCTTTCTAAGAAATCATTGAATCCAAGGGTTGTCTTGGGGAGCCCCAAAGAACACTATCTCTGGCTCTAAGTGGGATCCCTGGATATTGTCTTTAACATTGCTGCTTTCCTTTATTTTATCCATGTGATTATTGGATTCCTGGTCTTGAAAGAAGAAGTGTTGCCCTATTCTACTGGATCTTGATATTTGTTGTCTCTGCTGTCACAGTCATCTGGAAAATCTACCTCCAGCTCATGCAGACAGTGCACTGCCATTTTTTTTTTTTCTATTGGAAACTGAGATTTATTTACACAAAAATAAGTCAACAGAAGCAGGAACTTGTCTGACAATCCTAATAATGGAAGTTTTTCAGAATTTGGAATGAGACTGGTGAATAAGGCCTACCCATTGCTCAGGAAGCTCAGCTTATCTGCTCTAGGAAGGCTGGTGGCTTCAGCTTCTAACTCAGACAAGAGCCTTTGACATGAGTTATTTTCTTCAAACTAATTCATCTTTTCCTTTGGTTGCCCCAAAAGGCAGTAATGCTGCATGAGCTTCTCAAGAAACTGGAGTATTCATAGGCCAGTACAAAATGCTGCCTCTTAATCTGCATTTTGCTACAAAGTATTACTGCCTTATGTGCCCCTAGTTTTGAAAGAAAGTCTAGTGGCAAAGCTTTTATTTTATTTCCTCTCAAGCCTTATGATAAATTCTTCCTGCAGAAACAATATCAAAGCATCTCAGTGAGCCAGATAGCTCCCTCCCAAAATATGTAAGTCCCACCCATGTCAGATTTAATGCCTTGGTACTTCCTCCCACTGATATAAACTTCCCTCTGTGTAGTATCTCAAAGTAAGAGTAGGGGCAAAAGAGGGGCCTCTGTTCCTCTTAGTATGGAGAACTAGCTGTCGGCTACTAGCTGACATAATTTTTTAATCCAAGAAACCACCCAATTTCTTTATGCAAAAGACTCTTGGACCTACCAAACCCTCTAGCAATCTCTAGCTTTCCCAAGGTGTGTGGCTAGCCTGAGCCACACAACTTGAGCTAACATGTTGAAACAGCACCACAACTTCCTCTTTTTAATTTCAAGATAAACCTCTGGCATTAGATAAAAAAGGAAGCATGCAGAGTTTCTGTTGTCCTCGTGTGTACCATGCTGGTTGTTTATAGCTGGCATTCATTGTGATTTGTCAGAAGATTTGATGTGTTTGGTTGGGCATATTCACAATAGTTCATAATATTTTGACTATCAACCCTTGGATACAATGAAAATTAATGTCAAGTGCTTGGATTGTGAGATTTGTGTGTCCTTGTCTGTTAAAAAGATAGAACTTTTTCTACTGTCTATGAAAAACAGAATATAGGTGGTTTCTTTTGTTTTTCATTCTGAGCTCTGGTTGATACATCAGTTTATTTCTCAAATGTAGCACTTTTTGATGCCTCCTCCTACCTATTCTCCTTTTCTTCCTGAATAAGACTATTAGGTGAGCACATTGCCACAGCCAACAATTACGTTTCTCTGCTTTGTAGCACGATTTGGACATATGTTTTCATTTGGCAAATGAGATATGAGCAGTAGTATTAGAAGTAAATTCCAGGAAGTCTTTAAAGACAGAGGCTGAGCCCTTCTTCACTGCTTCTTTCACCATGCTTCCTGGAATGCAGATGTGATGGCAGGAGCACTGGGGGCAGTGTAGAATCACAAAGAAGAATCCATTGTAGAACCACTACACCTAAGGATGGCAAACTAGTGAGATGAAAGGCGTAACCTGACAACTTCATGCAACATTCATATTGATGCTAAGCTGTCTTCTTGCAGATTTTCTTTACTTGAAAGAGAAATAAATTTCTAACTTCAAGCCGCTGTTATTACAAGATGTTCTCTTATTTTCGGTTGAACTTAATATTACTTGAACAAGGAAATTTCTTCCTAGTTCCATGATTCTAAGTATAGTTGACTATATTCATTCCTGTGAATCTAAATATGATAATTGGGCAAATAAGGAAAATTCTGATAATTTCTAACCATTAAATCATTGTGAACTATTTACCATAATTGTGTAGTAGATAGAGAATCAGAACAGAGATCTCTCTGGTGCATTTTCTCTATGTCCTATAAAACCAGCTCATAGATTGCTGTGCTGATTAAATGAGAAGATGTTTATAGACTGCCTGCCACTCAAAGGTACTCTATAAATATTAAGTACCTCTTAAAATTCATCTTCTGGCAACCTGTAAATTTATCTTTGTATCATTACTGGTTAGCATATTGCCTTGCTCAGAATGCACACCAAATAAATCATTCTTTAATAAAATAAAGTTTCTACAGGGCCTTACAAGTCAGATATCCATTTCTTCTTCTCATTGTTTTTTCACTCTTCAAATTATGTAAAATGTTGTATTACTATTTAGAAAGACTGAGGGGCCACTTAAACTCCCAATTTACAACCAGAGAGTTAGTTTGGAATTGGGCAGAACCTGGCTTTTTATTTCCTAGTATATAAAAAATATATAATTACATAGTGTACAAGATTCTGTTAGGGTTGAAAATTAGCATTATAGCTGTTTTGAATACAATGAGCACCATTTGTCTCAATGGCATATATAATTTGGAGTCAACACATAATAAGAGAAATTATTTCTGTGTAATATTTTCAAAAACACTCTCAAGAACCTACTGCAATGAACATATTTTTAAAAAATTAGGTAATTTTATTTTCCCTAAATGTATAACTACTCTCTTTGTGTGTTTGCATTTTCATCTCTCCCAGAAAGAGAATTATGGAACTGAGAAGAGTTGACAGAGATCCTGTGGTGTAGCCCTCTGTGTCGATGAAGGAGTTTGCCCAAATCGACTTGAAGACATAGTGAAACAGAATTTTTCTTATCTAATGACTTGGATGATATATCATAATTTTTTATATGTGAATAGTTTTATACTGCTTTTTTGTTCTTAGGAGTAAAAAGATCTGGTACCATCAAAAATGTTTTATGCATTTATCTTCATATCCTATGATTCAGAGAGCATATTTCAGATGTTAGAGAGGGTAGGGTTTGAAAAAATAAAAGAGTGACAAAATAGGTAAAAGGGAAGTGGAAAACTTTCTTCTTTACCTCTATAAACTCTCTCTGAGAAATACGAGACCTCTTCACCCAGTAGATACATAGCAATTGAGTTACAACTGGTTTAATCCATCTTTAGTCTAAAGAAAAAGGAACCTTACTGATATAATGATATAATATTGGAGACTCTGTAAGAATATATTACCACCAAATGACAAATCTCTGTACATTCTCCTGTTCTCTTCCAGGAGCCACTGTAGACTAGGAAGAAGGCAATTCTGATTCACTATACTGTATGGTGTATTTTGAAAATTGTTGAATTATTTAAGAGGATATTAAGGAAAAATAGAACATGGAGAAAATTAGGACAAAAACAAGTGTTTTTCTTACAGATGTAGGAATTGAGAAAGGGGGCTACATCTTTCAACATATGTATGCCAACTTTGAAGTTGAGAATCTTATGTGAGTGGCATCCAGTGAAATGCTACTAAGAGTTCCACAAGCTTTTTATAGATTCCATGTGGCACACATATCAAACTGAATTTGAATGACATCTAGATATTATTTATATTGTAAGTGAAATTAATTGAGCTTTCAATGGCTTTATGATATTTCAGACAGGTATTTGTCAGGATTTTATCAACAAATAGTGCCCTAAGGGAAGATTTGAGGAGCAAGCTGTCACAGGAGGATGGGAGGAGGGAGGGAGGATGGGACCTGGGAGGCAGACCCCAGGTGAAACATTTCTGTGAAGATGGGTGTCTGAGGATATGCACTCAGTCAATACTTGTGCTATTCTGGCAGGGTCTGCCTCTTCTCTATCGATGGGGAACAGATTCCATGGTATCAGTGGGACTGAGTGAGAGTACAAACATTGCTCCTAAGGATAGATTTTGTGAGTAATTTGTTCACATTGACAGATTTATTTATTTTGTCTACACTTGTGCTGTCAAGGTCCTGGGTGAAATTCTTTCCCATTTGTACCCTGACATGTACTACTGTCCTTTGTATTAGGAAATGATACTGCTTTTTGGAAGGATTGAGACTGCATATGCAAATATATACTCTATCTAAATTACTTTATGGGTGAAGCAGTTATCCCCATAAACATTTTTACCCTCCTAACTCACTGTAAACTCAAATCCTAAGTGTTGAAGTACTCGAAGGTCAGTGGATGCATGTATGTAAAGCTGTTTCTACATATCTCTCCTATTTTTTTTTTTTTAACCAAGGGGGCATGAAATTATTTTCATTATTTTTCCTCTAATATTTAATTTCTTATGAGAGTTAGAGTTAGGAACTTTGAAGCCTCCCTTTTCTCTGCTAGACTTTTATGTTCAGTGAAATGTACAGTACAGCAGTCAACATGCAGAAATTAAAGTCAACTTTAAGAGAAATATGTCTTTTGCTTTTAATAGTTGTTTAACATTTACATGTTTTTCTTCTTTCCATTAGAAATAAAGGAGCTTATTTTGGAAAGATCACAAAATGTGAAAAAAATCTAATCAGTTTTGAAATCTAACTAGCTTTTAAAAAGTTGTGTATTTTAAGTGCTCAAGGGATACATTTTTTCATCTTAAAGCATTTTAGATTTATGTTTCATCTTAAATATTTCCCTGTCACCTAGGTGGATTAGCATATAAAAATTATTTTGACCCTGGAAGAAAATTACCAAAAGGTTTTCTAGTAGGATTTGGCTAATGGCATTATTTATTTTAAAATCAGTAATAAAATAATGTACATATTATTAAATGGTATATCTGTGGTATATAATAACAGTTTAATGTTCTATACATTACACGATTCAAAAGCCTTTTTCATTTTTTGATATACTAGTACTGAATATTTTTAACAGATAATTTTTGAAAGTTGTTGAAACAAAAGTCATTAGGGCTTCATAATTATTAAGTGTCTGTGTGTGTCTGTATACGCATGTGCACGTGTGTGAATACCTTTCTTTCAATAGATCATAAATGTCCTGATGCAGGGACAATGTCTTTTATTGCTGATGGAACTACCTTATTTCATTTTTATTCTGAGGTACTATCACCTTGCCTGCCACATTGGAGGTAACCAATAAATATTTAATACACAAATGAATGAAAAAGTAAAGCAAAAATAAAAATATAACCCTAAGGGTGAAGCATTTACAAATATTAGTATGAAAGGGTGATTGCTTCTTGTGTTGGGTAATTTTATAAACATTTCTGTAGAAATAAATGATTTCCTAGCATCAGTGGTGAATTGTAATGGATTGTTTTATGGAGGCTAAATCTAAAGTATTATGTATTTCAAAAGGCATTTGAAGATTTTAATTGGAACTCATGCTAGTACTGTTAAGTGATTAGAATCGTATTCTGAAAACTTGAAGCTAATCTTATCTTAAAGATCAGATTTTATAGTTAAAGATTTCTACTTACATAATTCCAGTTTCCCATAGATATTATAGTCTCAATCATGATAAATTGACAAAGATATTAGTGCTATTTTGCATGTGAGGAATGTAGGAAAATATCATTCATTTCCCAAATCATCCCAATTCAACGTCATTAGAGAGTGCCGTTGGCTCTACCTTGAAAATGTATTTTGGATCTGATTACTCCTTACCATCTGCATCTCTACAACTTCATTTTTTAGTTGTCATTAGTTCTGTTTTGTCTAATCTCTCTAGTCCCTTTATTCCCTCTCATTCTCCCCTTAGCAGCCACAATGATCTTTTAAAGCGCAAGTCAGATCATAATCATTCCCTGGTTGAAGCACTTCCATGGCTTCGTTGCAATTAGAACACAAGTCGATCTCTCCCACCCCTCCCCTCTCCTCTACATGATCTGACTTTCATGTTCTATGATCGCATTTTTTATACACTTGCCCTTCTCTGGTGCCATACGTGAACTGACTCACTATGTCCTCAGTCTCTTCCTATCCAAGAGTGTTTGCATTTACCATATTCTGTGCTTGGAGGCTGCTTCCTCACATTTTCAAGTGCCTGCTTCTCAACATTTTAGTCTTAGTGTCCTTCATTTCATTCTTCAATCATATCTTCCCATTCCATTTTCTTTATGACTTTTTTGTTTTTTTAATTACCAGGGGTTAAATGACTAACGCACAATTTGTGTTCTTCCTTGACTATTGTTTGTTAGAATGTGAGCTTATTTAATGACTTGGACATTCTTGGACTTTTTTTATTTTTATTTTTTGCCTCTGCTGCAGTTCTAGGCCTGAAACTGACTAGAGAGTCTTCTTTGAAAGGAAGATCTACATTTAAGACATTGACCTCTTAAGATTAGTGTTCTAAAGTCAGTCTTCTATACCTTGTGGTTGAGTGAGTTGTCAATAGAAAAAGACGTAATTGTTTAAAGACTCCAGCTCCTGTCCATATTTGTTTATCACTTTTTCTCAGACAAGTTTGTTAATCTTTCACTTTAATTTTTTATGTCAGATAACTACACATATTGAGGAAATGTCTGGAGAACTGAGACAAAACAAGATCAAAGAGTCAAATAAATTGTTACAGTTTTAAGGCTAAGAAGTAGATTCCTTTTGGAAACTGTCCTAGGAAGCTGTATTTTAAGAGTTCCATTATTTTCTCTCTCTTCATGCTGCAGCTCGTAGCAGAAGTGAAGACCCATAATCTCTATGAGCATATCTTAGCCTTGGTTCTAACATGGGACATGTTAACATGTTCTAAACATAGTTAAGGACAGGAAAGAGAGGTTTTTTAAAAAAAAATTACACAAAACAATATATATGGTAATTATGTGCTTTTGAGCAAAGTAAAAATAACTGAAAGAATGTAGATATTGATTTTATAATTAGCATTTTTAGTAAGAAACTAAAATAAATAGAAGATAAATAAATACTCAAATGTATAATATATGTTCCTGAACCAAAATTTCAAATCTTCATGTTAGAACAACCCAGGAAAAATTGATACACAATGATTAGTATCAAGACAGTGTTAAAATTAGTGAGCTTCAATAATAAAGAAAAATACTGTGGACATTGGTACCATAAATATAAATCACTCACATGAAAGACAAAACTTAGACTGAACTCAGATTCTCTCATAGCAACATTTGATGTCAGAAGACAGATGTCATACATGTGACAAGGTCAGGTAGCTTCTAAAGATCTATTTATCAGGAAGAAGTTTAGATAGTCACCATAAAGTTAGTGACTATTAGTTGCTATATCTTGCATCTCCTTTTTCTAACAAGGAAGCATTATGTTTGATGACATATACTACATTTGGGCCTCCTACTCTGACCATAAGGCCTTGGGTGCTCCCAGAGAAAGAAATATCTTTCCCACTGATTCAGGCTGGAAAGCAAGGGTAGGAGCACTGAACACTCATAACTCAGCAGATCCCGTGGGGATCTGAGAGCTGATGGAAAATCAGGAAGCTTTGTGTTTCCCCTGTCAAGCTCTACCAGGAAAGTCGCAATGGATCATACTACTTCTTAAAAAATGAAGTTATGATTAATAATCGATTAGACCAGTGGAATATTATAGTTTAAAAGAAACTTAAATATGTGTGCATTGAGTCTCCCCTTGTGCAATCCTCTTGATATGTAACAAAGAGAAAACAGTGCCTAAAATGAGACTTGAGCAAGTTTCCAGCTTATGAGTGGTTAAATCATTAAGAGCTAGGTTTCTCATGAATTTTCACACTTTTCACCTCTCCATCTCTCTGGATGGTGCTAATTTTTGATACTCTTTCCATTTCTATCTGTATCCCTTAACCATAGCAAGGTAAGTCATAGGGTTCCAGTTTTTTCACAGTTCTTCCAGTTGTCACTTATTTTATTGAAAAAGGGAAACTGCTTTCATGAGAATCATCAGCAATTAAAATGAAAAGGCTTTTGGATAAGTACCTTTTTTAAACAAGAGAAGTGCCTTTTTGATATTGGTTACCTTAAGAAAGGCCCTAGTACCTAACAAAGTACCTACCTAGAATGCAAAGTATTGGCTTAAAAATATGTATTTATAGTGGATT
This sequence comes from Colobus angolensis palliatus, assembly GCF_000951035.1. Classification (NCBI taxonomy): domain Eukaryota; kingdom Metazoa; phylum Chordata; class Mammalia; order Primates; family Cercopithecidae; genus Colobus; species Colobus angolensis. The sequence continues at coordinate 6,169,940 of NW_012111364.1, forward strand.
TCATGGTAGTTCTGTTTTCAATTTTTTAGAAACCTCTATACTGTTTTCTATAATGGCTGTACTAATTTACATTCCCACCAACAGTTTATTAGGGTTCCCTTTCCCCAAATCCTCCACAACATTTGTTATATTTCATCGTTTTGGTAATAACCATTCTAACAGGTGTGAGATAATATGTTGAGCATTTTTTCATATACCTGTTACCCATTTGTATTTTTTTTTAATGTCTATTCACGTCCCTTGTTCATTTTTTTTCTATAGAGTTATTTGAATTCCTTATATATTTTGAATATTAACCCCTTATCAGATGTATAATTTGTAAATATTTTCTCCCATTCTTTAGGTTGTGTTTTCATTCTATTTATTGTTTCCATTGTTTTGCAAAAGCTTTTTAGTTTGATGTAACCACATTTGTCTATTTTTGCTTCTGTTGCCTGTTCTTTTTGAGTTCTATACAAGAAATTACTGCCCATATCAAGGTTGTGGAGATTTTCTCATGTTTCCTTCTAGGTGTTTTATAGCTTCAAGTCTTAAATTCAAGTGTTTAATCTATTTTGAGTTGATTTTCATATATCTCATGAGATGTGAGTGTAGTTTTATTCTCCTGCATGTGAATATTCAGTTTTTCTGACACCATTTACTGAAGAGACTGTCCTTTCTCCATTGTATCTTCTTGGCACCTTTGTCAAAAATCAGTTGGCTGTAAGTGCATGAATTTATTTCTGCGCTCAATTTTGTGACATTGGTCTATATATCTGTTTTTATGTCATTATGATACTGTTTGATTACTATAGCTCTGTAGATTTTGAGATCAGGTAGTAGAATGCCTCCAGCCTTGTTCATTTTGCTCAAGATTTCTTTCAGAGTTTTTTGCGGCTCCATTTGAATTTTAGAGTTACTTTTTCTATTTCTATGAAAAATGTCACTGATATTTTCATAGGGCTTGCATTGAATCTGTAGATTGTTTTGCGTAGCAATTCCGTCTCTGGGTATATATCCAAAGGAACTGAAATCAGTGTGTCAAAGAGACATCTGCACTCCCATATTTATTGAAGCATTATTCACAATAGCCAAGATAGGAAAACAACTTAAGTGTCCATCAAGTAATGAATGAATAAAGAAAATTGATATATATACACAATAGAACACTACTCAGCCTTTAAAAAGAGTGAAATCCTATCATCTGTGATGATATAGATGAACTTAGAAGACATTACGCTAAGTGAAATAAGCCAGACACAGTAAGACAAATATTATATGACTCACTTATATACAGAATCTAAAAAGTTAAATTCATAGAAGCAGAAAGTAGAATGGTGATTATCAGAGGTTTGGGGGTATGAGGGAGTATTGGGAGATGTTGGTCAGATGGTACAAAGTTATAGTTAGGTAGGAGGGATAAGTTCTGGAGATTTATTGTATGAAATGATGATTATTAGGTTTGTGCAAAAGTAATTGTGGCTTTTGCCATAGTTAATGTTATAGTTAATAATAATATGTTGTATACAGTACTTGAAAATTTCTAACAGAATAGATTTTAAGTATTCTCATCACACACAAAAAAGGTGAGGTGATGAATATGTTCATTAGATTGATTTCATCACTTCTCAATGTGGTGTGTTTTTGTGTGTGTGTATATATATATATGTCTATATAAACATGATGTTATATATTATAAATAATGCACACAATTTTTGTCGATTTAAAAAATTAAAAAGTACATATTGAATAAATAACTGTATAACTTTAAAAGCAGTATTGTTATAATGGTTGATATTATTTCGTAGTTTTATGGTAGATATTTTAGTTCTGAGATGGAAGCAGATCCAAAGGGTCACTTGACATTTAGCATCTTTCTTTGGGCTCTCCTTACAAATGATGTTATCGTGACATCTTGTCAGCTTTTTAAGTAACCCACTAAAATGTTTATTCTATTATTTGCATATGAAAGATATTTTCTTCTGGTAACATATAGATCTTCAGTCTTGTTTATAGATACAGTTGGCTTTGGAGTTTCTAATTTGTTTACATCCTTATATCTTTTTCCCTAGCTAAGCTGTTAGTTTTGACAATTTCCTTCAGTCAAACAGTATTATCATTGTTGTGCCAGTTAACAAGATCTGATATGTAGTAACCACTAATGAATATCAAAGGTCTGTTGTAAAAATATTTTGTGACCCACTATACCACTTAGCTGTCTGATTTTTGAAACTAGCTAACTGCAAGCAAGATTTGCCTCCACTTTAATATCAAGTTTTTGAAGCAACTTTTTACAAGTTAAATCTTATAAAAACTGTGCAATAAATAAATATTATTTGTGGTCAGAAAGTATGATTATACTCCAACTGATAAAAATTACATTTATAAATATTGATAAGTGCAATGACAATAGAAATATTTCTAATGTATCTGAAAATCTCTAGCAGCCGGAGCCATGATCTGATGTATTGTAATCTATGACCAACAGGTGGCAGCAGTTCACAGAAGGTTCTCACTGGAGAGCATGTAAAATTCATAGTAATGATTTAACTCTCTTATACTTTATTCTTCAATGGGGTTGTTTAAAACACAATGTATTTAAACTGATTGATAGACATCTCTGTTTGCTGCCTTAGAAACAAAATTACTTTATTCAATTGTGTTTAAAATTATATGTATAATGTACATTTATTTATTACACTACACTGAAATATTTACAGTAAACCAATAACTCCTTTGTGTTAAAGGAAGTTGAGAAGTAATGATGCATTTAGTACATTAACTCTTCTAACTCTTTATCCCTGGGGATGTTTTAAAGGAATGTGACTTTTTACAGATTTCTTTCTTTTCTTTTTTTTTTTTTTTTTCCCAAGATGGAGTGTCACTCTTGTAACCTAGACTGGAATGCTGTAGCACAATATCGGCTCACTGCAACCTCCACCTCCTGGGTTCAAGTGATTCTCCTGCCTCAACCTCCCAAGTACCTGGGAATGCAGACACCCACCACCACACCCAGCTAATTTTTTGTATTTTTAGTAGAGACAGGGTTTTGCCATGTTGGGCAGGCTGGTCTTGAACTCCTGACCTCAGGTGATCTGTCCACCTTGGCCTCCCAAAGTGCTGGGATTACAGGTATGAGCCACTGCGCCCGCCTGACTTTTGTTACAGATTTCTATTTGGCTACAACATAGGGCTGGATTTTTGTTGTTATTTGGAAGTGGGGCATGGCAAACTACAGGCATTGGTAAAATTAAGAATAAGATATACTGACAATACCACTTCTGATGGTTCTTTTGTGTTCTCTACTTTATTAAAGATAATCTTTTGTTGTTGTATACTTTGTTGTGCTCTTGAAAATGTATGACCATTTATTAATTGATTAGTTGATTTTTTTCTCATGTATCTTTCATCAATGAACACATTAACAAAATTAATAGAAACAAGTCAATATATTTAATAGCAAAACTATAAAATAAATCAGGGTCATTTGAAGATATATTCTAATCCATCATCCAACAGAGTCATGTCTCCAACTTCTATCTGATGTTACACAGCCAATCCATGTTAAAAATAGTCTTCTGATATCTGCTTCAATTCATGATTTATTAGAAATTTTGGCCCTGTCTAGTGATATTTTTGGTTGTCACAATTGAGGTGGGAGTATTGCTACTGGCATATAATGGGTAGAGGCCAGGTATGCTAATAAACATTTTTGCAATGCACATGCCAGCACCCCATAAAAAGAATTATCTGACCCAAAATGTCAATAGCGACCAGACTGAAAAAGCCAGGTCCACACTAGATAGTCATCTAGAAAAATCAATTATATCTCTGTCTTAGGAATGTGTACACAGGAAGGCTTAGAAATGAGAATCCAGGTGCATATGCTAAAAGGTGAAACTATAATTATAGCAGCCTTTTCAAGGAAAAAAATTCTAACCATCCTCTGATGCATCAAAAGTTCAGAGTGTGAAAAGTGCCCTTTCCTAAAAACTATGAATGCGAACTAGTCTATTCCTGAAGCCCCAAGGGACAAGTTTATATTTCCAACCTTTTGGAGAAAAAAAAAAAAAAAAAACCCTTCAGAGAACTTTGTTAACTATACAGCAAAATTGAAAAACTCAGCATATCAAACCTATGTTCGCTAAACAAATTTCGTGCTGAATATAATCATCGAAGTATTACCATGTGTACAGTTGCCTTTGAACTTTTGATGTTTGCTCCAAAGACTACATGCAGAGCAACCATTCTTTTCCTACCCATCTTGCTTCAAAACTTACAAAAATGAATTTTTTACCTTGTGAATTAAGGGAATATAGAAAAATCTCATGGAGTTACTTTTGCACTTTCAGTCTGACTTGTCCTTATACTGTGTGTGTGTGTGTGTGTGTGTGTGTGTGTGTGTGTGTGTGTGTCTGTCTGTCTGCCATATGGAGACGTTCCAAATACTGGAGTCTTTCCCTCTACTGAAAGCTCTAGTAAAAAAGCATTTCGTGAAGTTTATGACATCATAGACACTTAAAGAATATTTAGAATATTAACTCTGTCTACTACAAAAAGCTGTTTTGGTCCAATAAATAGAAAAATATCACAGCACATGTTTGAAGTTTACTGTAAAGCATCTAAAACAATAGTATTTTAATAAAAATATTGTATATCAGGGCCTTGAAAATTTGACTTAGTTTAAATGCTCATATTATTGCATCTAAATGTAAATATTTGAATATTAAACTGCTCCTTTGATTCCTAAGAAGTTTAAATGTGGTATCTAATAAGTACCATTCTGATTCAATTGAATCCTTTTTGTAAAAAGAAAAGAAAGGAATAGCAAAACGAGAAGTGAGGAGGTTATACTGATACAATAAACAAGTTTAGTGTAATGATCTAAAACTCAATGTATCTGGGAGCATTGCTCTGTCATCGGCTCCTTAGATTTCCAGCAACTACACAAGCAGAAACTCAAGTTTCGCATGATGTAAAAGCTTGACTTCCTCTGTATTGTAATGAAAAGAGAAGTGTCTCTGACTTTATAGATAAAGGATTGTACTTTGGTTAAACTGATAAGTATTTTTTTCCATTTTCTGTACAGGGCTTATTTGCTTCCTGAGAGCTACATTATATAAAAAACAAAAATGAGATGAGAAATACAACTTTGGCCAAATGACCTTTTCACATATTTTAGAATACTATAAAAAGAAAGAAGAAAAGAAAGGTAGGTCAGATAATATCTATGATCCTTTTATATTTAAATGCATTGCTCTAAAATAAAAGTGTGTGACAAGTTGTTAACAAGTATTTGCATGTCTTTGAGGAATGTTTTGGGTAGTATGTAAAACAATTATAAGGAGAAGATATTGGTCCTCAGAGATTTATTTTTTCTCCTCATGCACTCTTTATAATTGAAAACAGTTCTTTATTCTAAGTCTTATATAATAAAATTTGAATAAAGAAAAAACCTAGAATCTTTTAATGAGGCCACGATTTTTCTATCAGTTTGAATCAGAGACAGCCTAATTTGTCCAATATCTTTTACCATTATTACCAAAGAGGAAGCATGGCTTAGTGGCTCATGTTAGATTTCTTGTTAAGTTATGTAGTGACTGTAATAAAATAGAGTGTTTTGCTATGTGCAGGGTACTCTTCTGAGAGCTGAGAATGAAGCATTCAATGCAGCAGGCAGTGTCCCTGTCCTCATTCCTAATAATACTGTAAAAATGATGGAACCCATCATGTGCTATTCTCTTTTCACTCATATGTACCTCAGGTAAAATGGCTGAAAACCTGAAGAAAACACTTCTGTTAATTAGAAGTAGTGAAGTGAAATTGTTATTATAAGAATCTATTTGGCCAGGCGCCGTGGCCTGTAATCCCAGCACATTAGGAGGCTGAGGCGAGCGGATGGCTTGAGCTCAGGAGTTTGAGACTGGCCTGGCAACATGGCAAAACTCCATCTCTACTACAAATACAAAAACTAGCCAGGTGTGGTGGTGCACATCTGTAATCCCAGCTACTCAGGAGGTTGAAGCAGAAGAATCGCTTGAGCCCAGGAGGGGAGGTTGCAGTGAGCTGAGATTTTGCTGCTGCACTTCAGCCTGGGTGCCAGAGTAAGACCTTATATATCAAAACAAACAAACAAAAAAATCTACTTTAAATCCTAATAATATTCTAACACCAGCAGTGCAACATATTATAAATATTTGCTTCCTGACCATGAAAATTTTTAAATCTTTAATTTTAATAGTTGTATTTTAATGTTACTACAGTTCCATCATGAATGAATATGCTGATGATTTTTAGTAAAATCAGTTTAATTATTATGGTTCTCAAAGTACTTCTTCTTTTCTTCCAAATGCAATTATAAGCACTATTCTGCTTAGTGATTGGGCAAAACTATTTGGAAACACTTTTGTAGAACTCGGACATCTAGAAATCTGAGGATCAGAGAAAAGCCTGGATAAGTCAAAGTAGTATTTCGTAAATGAAATTTCTCAAGTACTTTCTAAACCATTTTGTATAGTATTGATTTGTAAATAACCTAGACAAATGAGAACTTAGATACTTGAAGTGAGTCCATGTTTTGCCATTCAAAGCATTAAGTAACTATTGACTTTAGAATTTAGTTGATACTCAAATAACATGAACATGACTCAGAATAGGGGCAGGTGGTGAATTTCAGGCATCAATGAGTTATTTTCAAATCAATTTTCTTAGTTTAACTAAAAGCTGCAGTATGGATAGTCATTTCTTGCTTAAACACAATATGAAAAATTACTTCAGGTCACCCATTTAGGAAATGGGACTATGGAGATCTGCTTTGCTTTAGAAGCCAGGACCAAGGTGGGAAGGGAAGCAAAGGATAAATGCCATTTGCTAAAAAAAAAAAAAAAAAAAAAAAAAA
>NW_012111364.1:6176866-6184688 GCF_000951035.1 Colobus angolensis palliatus
TGGAAGAAAAGCAAATCAGTTTCACAATGTATGTAAAAACAAAACAAAACAAAAACCAACAGCAACAAAAAACCCTAAACCATTAGTAGAATATCTCAGTAATGCAATGCATGTTTTTTTTTTTTCTCACATATATCCTTCATGTTTAATGTTGCTATAATAAAATATACCACTGCATTTTACCAATATCAGTTCCCAAATCTGGGTTCCTAGGGTTTACCACCCTTGACAATTTGTTGACTATGACTACCACCATTAGGATAATCTCCCACTAGTGGCTAGTCTTAGTGGATTGATCCCAGTACTCATCACCACTTGAAACTCCCTTAAAAGCAAAGTAAAATTCTCTAAATTTTAAGATAGTGAGTTTGATCTTATCAGGAGTAGGCAAAAGGAAAGGAGAAATTCAGGACACAGGACTACAAGTTTACCTGCCTATCCCTATGTTAACAACCTCTTGCCTTTCCATCATCTGAAGTAGGTCTCCCCACATGGTTCATTTTTTTCCTCATTCAGGGAACTCTTGAGGGTTTTGGTAAACTTTTACCTGTATGAAATGTCTTGACTCAGGGATGAGATGGTAGTAGAGGCAGAGCATCCGTATTGTGGTATACTCAGTCCCAATAACTCCCCAGGAACAAGAGTTACCTCTTCCCATTGATTAGTAAAGTAGGTCTGTGATCAGCAAATATTTATAGAATACAAACAAGGGTATTCAATGAACAAAGTGTATGCTTAGTAAATAATAATGTGGCTATTTTGCCATTATTACTAAAGAAGCAGCATGACCTTAAAGTACATATGAAACCTTCCTAAAAGAGCGCAAAATAAAGATTTGACAAATACATTTGATTTTCCATTGTCAAGAAACTTCCCCATGCCCTCTGTCATCATGAATTATTTACATTTAAAGATGGAAGTAGGCTATTGTTATTCCTAATGAACACACTGAAATCTGTGCTGCTTGATTTTAACATTTGATACTAAGACTCCCTCCCCCACATGAAGAAGTTGTTTTTTGTTTTTTTGTTTTTTTTCTTCAAAGTTGTCTTTTGGGGTAATAAAGTGGGACTTAGAAAGAGTAATTGCTTGTACTGAAAATAAAAATCTTCAGTGATTACATCTGCTAGAAGAGAATTTTTGTCAATGTATACAGTGATTTTTTTTTTTAAAAAAGGCTTAATATATTAGGAAGAAACTCAACTGAAAAATACTACTAAAATTAATATTTAATATCTCAATATTTTAAAAACTAAACAAGTAAATTAGAGTAAGATACTATGCCTTCAGATTTTATAAGTAATAATTCAATTAAAAATAAAATGAAATAGATATATATGATAAAGAAAATATAAATTGTGAAAGAGGTGAAAATACATGAACTTTTAAAGTACAGAAAAAACTAAAAATCTTGTTTTTTAAAATAACATAATAAATGGACAAGTCCTCAGAAGTGGATTAGCTGAAATAAGACATTTAAAAATGATGTTCATTTTATGTAGCTTATTTGATATTTATATATATCAATACAAAATGTTATCATAAAGTGAGGACATGATATTGTACTTAATGTTATACAGGAAGTTGGATGATGCACGTTGTTTCATTCCTTTCAACAATGACACAAGTATTAAATTTTACAGGCACTAAAGTGTCCAGCATTGTTCTGACATAAAGAAAGCCAAACTTTCTTACAGTGAATAGGAAGAGGAACAAAAGAGGCATCAGCGATGTAATAACATACACAGGGTTAAACAGTTCTTTTTCAAAGAAATGTAGAACAAAAATATTCCTAAAGGTCACATGCCATCTCTTCAGCCCATTTAAGCCTTCTGAAATGCCACTCTGAAGTAAAATAACTACCTCTCCAGAAGAGTCATTCCATTAGAGAGCCAACTAACATCAGTACAGAGATAAATGGGAGAACAGAAAATTGATTTTACACTTGTGCTGTAAGTGTGGTCAAATGTTATAGGCCAGCACATCAAATAGGATTCCAAAGAATTGCTGTGCCTGAAAAATAACAACATAAGAGGATGTAGTTAAATACAGCTTAATAATAGGTCTGATGGGCTCAGTGTGTAGTAAAATATTTATTTACTGTTTCTGTTTGTTATACCATCTAACACATTCCAGTATCTTTTTTCTTTTTGTTAATAAATTTATTATCTCGATACCTTTTATCCCAGCTCATTGCTATTACATACACCCAGAACCACACATGTGTAGCAGCAATGATTTATTTTTGTTTGACTTAAAACCTATGGATTGTGCCTAATAAAGATATTTTAATTAAATTTTATTTTATAGGATGCCAAGTCTGTATGTAAATATTATCCAGATGAAAAATGTTTAGTATTTATTGAAACTATTGAAGTTCATTTGATCTACTGGAAAAAGATGAATGCCACCTCTCTATTTTCTGTGGTTCTTTTGCCTTCTCCAGTGCCACTTAAGTTACTAGAATGTTCAACTGGGACTTGCCATTTCTTTTCAGATGTTTTAGACCTCACTGCGGTTGAATACAGTCAGGTAAGATAAACGTGATACAGCATATTCCTTCCTCACCACACTAAAGAGTCTCTGGAGGTAAGTAGAAAGCCAGGCAATGACATTTTTAAAAGTCCTGGTGTGTTCTTGGCAGCTTAACAGGAAAGTCATAGCTAATATATATATTTTTTCTCATATAGACATTTAGATCTGTTCAAGAGCTCTGTTCAAGAGCATTATAGCCTTTCTCAATATATTGCTAGGCAAATGATCAATTTCAGTATAGACTGAAGAGTGAATGAATTTCCAACAAAATAAAGATGAGGTGAAAAATTTAATTCTTCCTTAAAGACGGTTCTATAGAGCAGCCATTGTAATCTACTCTGTCTCTTCCTGCACTTTCCGTCACACTTTTCCTCCCTGTATCTACAAATTTTGTAATCTTCCACTACTCCCTATTACCCTATCCATACATTATTCTTGGATATGGGATGCTCTATGGAATTCACCTCTGTGCTCTAGAAAAAAAAATAATCGCTTTGTCCAACTTCAAGTGTAATTTTGAAAAAGATAGAGATAGGGTCGTAGTCCCAGCATTCTCTTGCTAGAAATTCCACTTTAAATGCATTGCTTTCCACGTTGCTTCTTGAAATCAAGATCAAGTGTGAGAATTTAAAACACAGCTTTACCTTCTTAGGAAATAACAATAATGTAAAGAGTTAACACAGGAACAGTACCTTTGAACGTAGATGCTTTTGATAGTGATGGTAGAATTGTGGAACTTGGTAAATACTTAATGTCTTACCATTGTTTAATCTTGGTCTCCTTGGTTAGATTAGGTACCTGAGGAATCAAGGGTTATCAAGTTACATAAAGATGACTGCTTCCCTCCTCAGTCTGGATTGTTTCTGTTGCTATGCCAGTGTTAGTCATCCGCAACCCCTGCCCTTTGCACCTTTAACCTTCGTGGCACATAGTTGTGAAATTAGGACAATGTAATATTTAATGTCCATTTTCCTTGAGGAATAAAATGCCTTTCCTAATCTAAAAATATCTAGAGAGTAAACTGTATTTTTTTCATGTGCCTGTCTATTGGAACTTCTGTACTATCTTGAATCTAAAGGAATATGAAAAGAGATAATTAATTTTAATTTTATTTTCTTGCATTCATGGCTTAAATCCTCTTCATTTTGGAACACAGGGAAAAGTATTTCCTCCCTCCCTCTCTCCCTCTCTCCCCCTCCCTCTCTCCCTTCCTTCCTTCTTTCTTTTCCTCTTTTCTAAATCCATGCTTCCATTTTTCTTTTCAGCTTGCTTCATTTCAATATAGTTACATTTGAAAGTCAGTAATAGAATTTCAGGCCAGGTGCGGTGGCTCACGCCTATAATCCCAGCACTTTGGGAGGCTGAGACGGGGGCAGGTCACTTGAGGTCAGGAGTTTGAGACCACCCTGGCCAACTTGTTGATACCCTGTATCTACTAAAAATACAAAAATTAGCAGGGCATGCTGGCAGGCGCCTATAATCTCAGCTACTCAGGAGGCTGAGGCAGGAGAATTCCTTGAACCAGGGAGGCGGAATCTGAAGTGAGCCAATATCGTACCACTGCACTCCAGCCTGGATGATAGAGCAAGACTGAATCTCACAAAAAAAATTTAAAAAAAATGTAAAAAAGAATTTCAGAACTGAATGACCTAGTATAACCTTAGAGATGTAGAAGTCAAGCTTAGAGTGGAGAGTGACCTGCTCCAGGTCTCACAAGTGGCAGGGGAAAGAACTGGCCTTGGAAGAGTGCTTTTCTGAGTCCCAGTGGAGGCCCCTTTCCACTGCAGATCATTGCCTTTTAGAAATCCCAGACCACACATTCTCTTTTCTCTTCTCAAGGACAGTATGATATATTGTCACAGGTGTTTTTACCTCTATACTACATCCTAGGAAACACCAACCACTAGGCATTCATTGCCCTTTCTAAAATATGATAATTGATGCAGTAGTTGTGTTGTTTTGTGCCAAAAAGGTGCGATCATAAGATAGAAAACAGCAGAGCAATGTGATCTGTTTTTTAAAAGTGTAGAATAAAATAGCAAAAGTTTTTGTGGTAAAAGCAACAAATCACCATTTCATTATTAACCATCTGTTATTTTCAAGGCATTTCATTCCATTTTGGAGGCAAAAACTTAAGAAATATTATCCACCATCTAGGAATTTACATTCTTCTCTGGTGCAGTGGGGGAGGGAGTAAGTTATCACAAAGATACAATCTTAAATTTGTATAGCTCTTGGTAATTTAAAATATATATTTTCTTACTTGGGCTTCAAAAATCTCTAGAAGTAAACAAATCAGCTATTATTCACTTTAAGAATCAGAAAATTGAGGTGCAGAGAGACACTTAAAAAGTTACCTTCTTCCTTAATCAGGATATGGTAAGTATCCTTCCTAATCTCGTTATTTTAAACCTCTACATTTATGACTACCTGAGTAGAAAACTGGTAGTCCATAAGCAAGCTGTAGCCTAGAGACACATATTGTTTGGCTCATAAAATGTTGATTCTTGAAACATTTCTTAAAATAGTCCCTGATGAGCAAAATCTGAAGAGCACTCGAAAATCTTTTCTCTTGCACAGTGAGAACATCTGACAACATGAATTGCTTCTTGGTTGACAAAAATTGCTGGAAGTTAAAATGGCAGCCTCAGTCCCTTTGCTACAGTGTCTTCTCACAGGTGGCTTCTTTCATTTACACTACCTGCCAATCTCTGAGGATGTTCAAGTTCACAATCTCTAAAGGAGGCATTTGAAATTTTAACAAGTTATTTCAAATTTTAGTTCACTGGTGGTTACCATCATGGTAAATAGAATACCTTAGCTCCATTTTCTTATTTATCAAATTAAAATAACATTGATTCCTGACTATGAAAGAGAAATTGAGCTTATTTATGCCATTTCCCCTTTACTCTCATTTCATTGGGGAAAAAATTTGTAATCCACATTACTTTTCATTCTTTTCTTGGCTATCATTATAGCTTGAAATCATTTACTTAAACTTGTTGCAAAACTTCAAGTATCTCTTGACAATTGACTGTGAGAACTGATCCCTTGACACCGCTTCTCTCCTGTACCCCTATATCCCAACTGCTTCCAGCTCTCATAGTGCTTTTACAGTGTCAGAATTGATAACATCTTCTCCTATATATTGTTTATAGCTTTATTCTGGAGATTTGAAAATAATAATCAATGTTAAATCTATGGAAATATTCAGTGCAGAACCAATTACTGTAACTGAATCTTTCAAGGAGGAGCTATAATCTCCTATGTGATTTGCCTTTGGCTTTGTGTCCCCAACCAAATCTTACTTTGAATTGTAATAATCCTCATGTGTCAAGGGCAGAACCAGGTGGAGGTAATTGAATCATGGGGGTGGTTTCCTCCATGCTGTTCTCGTGAAATGAGTGAGTCTCAAAAGATATGATGTATGATGATTTTACAAGTGTCTGATACTTCCCCTGCTTGCCCTTTTTATCTCTCCTGCCACTCTGTGAAGACGTGCCTTCTGCCACAATTATAAATTTCCTGATGCCTTCCCAGCCATGTGGAACTGTGAGTCAGTTAAACCTCTTTTCTTTATAAATTACCTAGTCTTGGGTATTTCTTCATGGTAGTGTGAGAGTGGATTAATATAGTAAATTGGTACCAGGAGTGGGGTGCTGATATGAAGATACCTGAAAATGTGGAAGCAACTTTGGAATTGGGTAACAGATAGAGGCTGGAACAGTTTGGAGGTCTCAGAAGACAGGAAGATGTGGGAAAGTTTGAAACTTCTTAGGGGCTTGTTGAATGGCTTTGACAAAAATACTCATACTGATATGGTCAATGAAGTCCAGGCTAAGGTGGTCTCAGATGGAGATGAAGAATTTGTTGGGAACTGGAGTATGGTCATTCTTGCTATGCAAAGAAACTGGCAGCATTTTTCCCCTGCTCTAGAGATGTGTGGAATTTTAAACCTGAAAGAGATGATTTAGGGTATCTGGGGAGAAATTCAAGCTGGCTACAGAAATTTGCGTAAGTAATGAGGAGCCAAATGTTAATCACCAAGACAATGGGGAAAATGTCTTCAGGGCATGTCAGAGACCTTTATGGCAGCCCCTCCCATCATAGGCATGGAGGCCTACAAGAAAAAAATGGTTTCCTGGGCCAGGTCCATGGGCCCCCTGCTCTATGCAGCCTCGAGACATGGTGCTGTGTGTCCCAGCTACTTTAGCTCTGGCCTTGGCTAAATGGGGCCAAGGTACAGCTTGGGCCATTGCTTCAGAGGGTGCAAGCCCTAAGCCTTGGCAGCTTATATTGATGTTGGGCCTATGGGTGCACAGAAGTCAAGAATTGAGGTTTGGGAACCACCACCTAGATTTCATGAAATGTATGGAAATACCTGGATGTCCAGGCAGAAGTTTGCTGCAGGGGTGGAGACCTCATGGAAAAACTCTGCTAAGGCAGTGTGGAAGGGAAATGTGGGGTTGGAGCCCCCACGCGGAGTCCCCACTGGGGTGCAGCCTAGTGGAGCTGTGAATCACTGTCCTCCAGATCCCAACATAGTAGATCCACTGACAGCTTGCACTATGCACCTGGAAAAGTAACAGAAAATGCCAGCCCATGAAAGCAGGCAGGAGTGGGGCAATACTGTGCAAAGCCTTGGGGGAAGAGCTGTCCAGAGTCATGGGAGCCCACCTCTTGCATCAGCCTGATCTGAATGTGAGACATGGAGTCAAAGCAGATCATTTTGGAACTTTAAGATTTAATGATTGGGGCGGAGCAAGATGGCCGAATAGGAACAGTTCCAGTCTCCAACTCCCAGCACGAGCAACACAGAAGATCGGTGATTTCTGCATTTTCAACTGAGGTACTGGGGTCATCTCACTAGGGAGTGCCAGACAATCGGTGCTGGTCAGCGGCTGCAGCCTGACCAGCGAGAGCTGAAGCAGGGCGAGGCATCGCCTCACCTGGGAAGCGCAAGGGGGAAGGGAATCCCATTTCCTAGCCAGGGGAACTGAGACACACAACACCTGGAAAACCGGGTAACTCCCACCCCAATACTGCGCTTTAAGCAACCGGGCACACCAGGAGAATATATCCCACACCTGGCCGGGAGGGTCCCACGCCCACGGAGCCTCCCTCATTGCTAACACAGCACTCTGCGGGGATCTAAACGCAAGGCAGCAGCGAGGCTGGGGGAGGGGCACCCACCATTACTGAGGCTTAAGTAGGTAAACAAAGCCACTGGGAAGCTCGAACTGGGTGGAGCTCACAGCAGCTCAAGGAAACCTGCCTGTCTCTGTAG
>NW_012111364.1:6190157-6215109 GCF_000951035.1 Colobus angolensis palliatus
TTGATGGGTGCAGCACACCAACAGGGCACAAGTATACATATGTAACAAACCTGCACATTATGCACATGTACCCTAGAACTTAAAGTATAATAAAAATAAATAAAGAAAAAAAAGAAAAAAAAAACTAAATAAAAAAAAAAAAGATTTAATGATTACCCTATTGGATTTTGGACTTGCATGGATACTGTAGTCCTTTTGTTTTGGCCAATTTCTCCCATTTGTAATGGGTGTACTTACCCAATGCCTGTACCCCCATTGTGTCTAGAAAGTAACTAGGTTGCTTTTGATTTTACAGGCTCATCGGTGGAAGGGACTTGCCTTATTTCAGATGAGACTTTGGACTTAGACTTTTTAGTTAATGCTGGATTGAGTTAAGACTTTGGGGGACTGTGGGAAGGGCAAGAATGTGTTTTGAAATGCAAGGATATGAGATTTGGGAGGGCTGGGGTGGAATAATATGGTTTGGCTCTGTGTTCCCTACCAAATCTCACCTTAAATTGTAGTAATCCCCATGAGTCAAGGGTGGGACCAGGTGAAGGTAATTAAATAATGGGGGTGGTTCCCCCATGTTGTTCTCATGGTAATGAGTGAATCTCATGATATCTTATGGTTTTATAAGCATCTGACACCTCCCCTGCTTGCATTCATTCTCTCTCCTGCCACCCTGTGAAGAGCTGCCTTCTGCCATGATTGTAAATATTCTGAGGCCTTCCCAGTCATTCAGGACTGCAAATTAATTAAACCTCTTTTCTTTATATTTATAAAGAATATAAAGATTTATATATATAATATAAAGAAATACCCAGTCTTGGGTATTTCTTCATAGCAGCATGAGAATGGACTAATACACTATGTGAGGGAGCCTCTGCCACTCAACAGATACTGCTTCACTCTGTACAGTCAAATAGACTTTCAGTTCTTAAATCCTATTCAGGGCTCAAAGTTAAGTTGTAGTTGTAGTTTAGGACATTGCATATATGGGCCATGACTTTCTTTTATGAATTTTTATTACTCCTAGAGTTTCAAATTGCCTTTTAAAAAGTATATGAGAGGATCACACCAACTTTATCACTACTACTTTTTGAATGGAATCCATTTTATTCTTAAAGATGTTCTTCCGGCCGGGCGCGGTGGCTCAAGCCTGTAATCCCAGCACTTTGGGAGGCCGAGACGGGCGGATCACGAGGTCAGGAGATCGAGACCATCCTGGCTAACACGGTGAAACCCCGTCTCTACTAAAAATACAAAAACTAGCCAGGCGAGGTGGCGGGCGCCTGTAGTCCCAGCTACTCGGGAGGCTGAGGCAGGAGAATGGCGTAAACCTGGGAGGCGGAGCTTGCAGTGAGCTGAGATCAAGCCACTGCACTCCAGTCCGGTAGATGTTCTTCTATCTGAGTCTTCTCATTGAAGCCAACTGCTTTGTACACTTTTGCTGGGCTATCTTTGCGATACTTATTTTCATTAAACTTCTGATTCAGCATCATTGTTTTTTGCTACAAATGTGTGGGTGTGTTTTTGTTTTCATTGTTCTTTTGTTTTTGCTGGAATAGATCTCCTTTTATTTTTTTCCAAAAACATATTTGAGAAAATAACTGTCATTGAGTCTCTTCATTGCTGAAACTAACTTTATTTTCCATCTATGTATTCATAGTTTATTGTTAAAATATATTTTCAAAAATCACTTTATCTAATAGCTTACAAGATATTGCTCCATTTGGGTCTTACATTCAGTGTAGCTGATGAGAAGTCTGAGATCAGTCTGTTTCTTACTCTTTTTTGGGCCACTTGTTTCTGAACCCTGTACTTTTTTTCATATTCTCAAATTTTTTGAGGCTACATCTAGGTATGGGTCCTCCATTATTCATTCTGCCACACACTTGTGAAGACTTTTACATGAAAACTTGTGTCTAAGAAATAGCCCTTCATTAAATCTCTCAGAATAAAGATATCTCCTGAAAAAAAATCTTTTATTATACTTCTTATCCATTGTTTTCTGTACTCTCTTTCAGAGACACATATTAAACTGATGGGATAATGAGAATTAAACCTCAGCATGTTCTGTTTTCTCTTCTTACTCATCTTTACCTTGATTTGTTTTAAATTTCTAAATTTCCTAAAGTATGATCTACTCCTCCACTTAGTTATTTCATCAATTATAATTTAAATCCCAGGAATATTTCATTATTTGATTGATCTTTGGAAATTATATAATTTTCTTATTCATGTATTCAACATTTTTTCTGCTGCTTATTTTCTGTGTAACTTTGGGCAAATTATTTAACTGCTTTATGCCTCAATTTCTATAGTAAAAATGTAGATAGTTGACATACTTACTTTATAGGACTTTAATTTGGACCCAATGACTTAGTACATATCTAAGTACCCAATGACTTAGTAAATATTTAGAAATGTACCTGGTGATAGTATGTGATAAATAGTAACTACTGCAATA
Source organism: Colobus angolensis palliatus (assembly GCF_000951035.1). Taxonomy (NCBI): domain Eukaryota; kingdom Metazoa; phylum Chordata; class Mammalia; order Primates; family Cercopithecidae; genus Colobus; species Colobus angolensis. Next base: position 6,192,610 of record NW_012111364.1, read on the forward strand.
CTATTCTCATTAAACAATGAATACTTATGAATATTTTAAGCCCTTCTGATTTTATAAATTGTAATTGGGTTCATTCCAGTTTAATTTTTTAGTTCATTTGGCCTTTCACTTTTGAGGGTTGATTTTTCCTTTTCACTCAGATTTCTGATCTTATAAGGCTGTAAGTTAATAATGTAAGAATAGATTATAGAGTAATTTTCTGCCCAGTGATGTAGGTCTATTTTACCAACAGACTCTCCCAAAAATAAAGTGACCTATTTGGAAATTGAGGTATATGGGGATGTGTTAATAACCAGCAGGCTTTTCTTCAAGATACATGAGGAAGAAGCAGGCTGAAGAAACTGAAATACAAAATGTCTTTACTCTGGGGTGCCAACATCCATATTTGGTGCTCTGTCTTTCCTCATATATATTTGTATTTTTATTTTCTTAATGTCAAGAGATAGGATAGTATAGTGGCTAGGGGCATGGACTTTAAAGCTGCTCTACCTTAATTCCAGCCCCAGCTGTGGGACTTACTAAGCATATGGTTAACTCTCTGAGTTTTACTTTCCTCCTCTGTAAATAAGGATAATATACACTTGGGGTCCTCTAAATTTATTTGATAATTTATTTGTGTCTGGATATATTAAGCTCAGAGCATTAGTTATGAAGACAAAACAATGAGTGACTAAATAATGCAGTGGCCTAAGGAGAAAGAAACACTTAGTGGAAGGCTTGTTCTACACAGGGCTGTGAAGTTAGCACTCTTTCTTTTTAATGTCTTACCACAACTATTCTTCTCTCCCACAGATTTTATACAGCTTTTCTGAACAAATGTAGAATCCACGCTATTTCTCCTGATTCTACATAACTAAATTGTTAGTTGGTAAGGTTTATCATATAACCTCTCCCTAAGGTATCTGTATTTCTATCTAATAAGCAATTTGAATAATTTATGTATTCAACAAACACTGATTTACTACCTTCCAAGAACTCTACTGGTGCAGGGAATTCATAGATTTAGAAAGACCAATAAGTTATGGTTCCTTCAGTGAAAAAGTCTAAAATTTAGCAGATAAAAGCTGAAATATTTTTTATATTTACAGAAATGGTCTGGGAACATTTTTGACTCTGAATTACCATTTCTTGGGTGTTGTCAACAGCTGTTACTATAATTTTTGCCATTTTCTCCTGCTAAAGATATGTATAGTCTGAACACATCATAGACCTATTAAAGGCAGACTATCTGCAGCAGATTATGTATTTAATAGTGTCATCTCTTATAAGCATAAACTCAGAAGATAATTAATTAATTTATTCCACAAATAAATGATTTATTGATCTCCTATCATGTTGTCAGATACTAAACACAGAGCAACCAATAAGATGTAGCCTTTGACCTTAAAAAATGTCTAGTCTAAAGGGAGCATGGCCAGTAAAACACACAAAAAGTACAATACAAGGTTCTAGATGATGAGATGGAAGTAAAACATTGGATATAATGGCAACACATTGAAGGTTGGGGCTAAAAAAGAAAATTCAACATAGAGGCTTAGTTAAAGGTTTCAACACATTAAGAAACCAAGTGTCAGTATTAGGTCTGGCTAGGGGTTTGAAAGTGTGGCTAGGGGTGGAGAGACAGGAGAGAGAAATTTGGAGAGGCAAGCTGTGGCAAGATAATGAAAGGCCTTTGTGAACAATTAACTATATTTGCTGTACCTTATTAAACAATTTCAACTTTGTATTTAGGTAAATGGTACACTATTGAACAGTTACAAAGGTCATGGTCAGATGTTTGTACTGCTAAGAATGAATTTTATGGAGGTAGTGGCTAGAGTGTATGTGTAAGGGGGCATCAATAATTGATGGACAACACTGGAAGCAGAGAGATCACATAGGAGGCAGTTGAAAGAATACAGGTAGCAGATGATTTTGGCCTGACCCCAATTGTGGCTTATGGAAATAGAAATTTAGGAAATGAAAAAGTTCTTAAGGAGATAAAATTGAAAGAATGTGGCAATATGAGGTGGAGAAGATTGAAGTCAAGAATGGAATTAAGATAATTCCAGTTTGTACAACTGGATAGATGTTGGACATTTGCTAAGTCAGGAAACCCAGGAAGATAAAAAGTCTGGGAAAAGGTATATGAACTAAAATGCCAGGCACGTTAGAAATACAAGGATTACATTTACTAGGAAAAAATGTGAAACAATGATTTTCTGACATTTGATAAGAGGAAACACAGAACAATAATCACTGAGAGAAGGTGGGGAAAATGAGCCTAATAAGTGCCTTAACTTACAGTCTAGGGTTTTTCTAGGTGGCAGCACAGAGAAGGAAAATACAAATACAGCTTGGTGGTTTCATTTAGTTGAGAAGAACACAATTTGGAGTTAGAGGGCCAAGCTGACTAGCATGTTCAGGGCAGTACACTGAAGATGAGAGAGCTTCACAGAGAAAGAGCTCTGGAGAGCTCCCAAGGGATATCGTCAAACCTTGAGCTGAAGATTGATCAGTACATACACATAAGGCAACTACCAAGGCTGGTGGGGGCTGGGGCACAGGAAAGAGGTAAGCAGAGCAATCCTTGGTTTGAGAGTATTTGTGTTCTAAGCAGCCAAAGGAAACATCTCTTCATACACGGGGGCATCAAGTAAACACACCAATGTAATATCATATGATTATCCAATAAATATAGAAAAAAACAGTGAACTAGACTCAATACCATTTATGATACAATCTCTCAGCATGTATTTCTGTTCCTAGGAATACAAATAAACTTCCTCAATCTGATATTGGCATCTATGAAAAACCTACAGCCTTCATCACGGATACGTAATGGAAATCTAATTGCTTTCTCCTTAGTATCTGGAACAAGACAAATATACCCACTCTAACCACTTCTATTCAACATTGTACTAGATTTCCTATCATTTGCACTTAGCCAAGAAAAAGAAATTCAAAACACCCAGATTTGAGAGAAAGAATTAAACTGTATCCGTAGATACCATGATTATCTATGTAGAAAATCCTAAGAAATCTACAGAAAAGCTTCTAGGGCTAATAAAGGAGTTTAGCAAGTTTGCAAGACACAAGGTAAATATACAAAAATTGATTATATTCCTGTATGCTATAAGTAACTGGAGATTAAAATTTATAAAATACCATTTCAAAAGAAAAAAATTATGAAATACTTAGGAAAAAATTACCAAATGTTCTCTATACTAAAAACTAAAATAATCATAGAGCAACATTAAGTAAAATCTGAATAAATTGGGAAATATCAAGTGTTCCTAAATTAGAGGACTTAATATTATTAAGATATAAATTTTCCTAAGTTAATCTGTGGATCAACAACAATCTCAATAAAAATTCCAGAATTTGTTTTAAATACAATTTGGCAAGCTAATTCTACAATTTATATGGAGATGCAAAGGTCTTGAAATAGACAAAACCAATTTGCAAAAGAGGAATAAAATTTAAATAATTATTTTATCTGATTTCAAGACTTTTATGAAGTTATAGTACTCAGGACAGTGCTTTTGCTATAAGTACACATATGTAGATAATGAAATACAACATTTAGAAATAGAACTGCAGCCTGGGCATAGTGGCTCATGCCTGTAATCCTAGCACTTTGGGAGGCCGAAGTGGGTGGATTGCCTGAGCTCAGGAGTTTGAGACCAGCCTGGGCAACATGGCGAACCCTGTCTCTACTAACAAGACAAAAAAAGGAAAGAAAATTAGCCAGGTATGCGGGCCCTCACCTGTAGTCCCATCTACTCAGTAGCCTGGGACATGAGAATCACTTGAACCTGGGAGGCAGAGTTTGCAGTGAACTGAGATTGTGCCACTGCACTCCAGCCTGGGTGACACAGTGAGACTCTGTTTAAAAAAAAAAGGAGGAAAAGAAGGTAATATGCCTGCAAATTTGTGGCCAATTAATTATTGACAACATTTCCAAGGGCATTCAATATGGAAATGATCTTTTCAAATAATGGTATTGAAACAATTGGACAAACACATAAACACACACACACACACACACACACACACACACACACACACACACACACACATAGCTTTTTGATTCTTGCTTCACATCATGTACAAAGTTAACCTAAGTCGTTAATCTCAAATGAGAGCAAAAGAACTAAAAATCCTCTAGAAGCAGACATAGAAGAAAATCTCTGTGACCTTGAGTTAGGCATTTTGTTTCTAATATAACAATTATATAAATGTAAAATCTATACAAGAAAAAGTAATAAATTGAAATTTATAGAAACTGAAATTTTTTTCCTTCAAAAGCACTTAAAAAATGAAATGTCGAACCATAGACTGGGTGAAAATATTTGCAGTGTCTACATCCAGCATATATAAAGAACATTTATAGCTCAAAAATAGGAAGACGAGACAATAAGAGTTGGGTGAAATATTTGAATAGGGCGTATATTTGGCAAATAAATACACTTATCACTAGGGAAATGCAAATTAAACCCATAATGTGATACCAAAACACATTCACTGAAATGGCTAACATGAAAAAAATCTGACTATTTCAAGTGTTAACAAGGATATGCAGCAACTGGAACTTTCATGCATTGCTATTGGGAATGCAAGATGCAGCAGTCTTGGAAACCATGTGGACAGTTTCTTTTGAAGTTTAACATATGCTTACCATATTACCCAGCAATTTTACTCCTGGTTGTTTACCCAAGATACATAAAAAGACCTGCATGTCAACATTTCTAGAAACTATATCCATAATAGTCAAAATCTGAAAAAAAAATACTTGTCAGTTGCTGAATGGATAAACAAACTGTAATTCATCTATGCAGTGGAATACTGCTTTTCAATATAAAGGAATGAACTACAACTAAACACAGCATTATGAATCTCAAAAGCTTACGTTACATGTAAGAAGTTATACAATAAGGACTACCTCCTGTATAATTCCATTTATATGAAATTCTAGAAGAGGTAACACTCTAATGATGGTAAGCAGATCCACAGTTGCCAGGGGATGCAGACAAGAGGGAACATTTTGGTGTCTTGAGAATGTTTTATATTATCATAATCTACAATTTTCTGAGCTCATCAAATTATACACCTAAAATTGGTACATTTCATTATATATAATTTATAGTTATATATAGTTATATATAATATAACATGTTATATATTCTCTAATTATACTATAATTATATATATTATTATATATATAATAATACCCAAATAAAGCTGACCCCTCCTTCAAAGAAACCTGAGCTTTTCTTTAGACTAGTTGAGTTTGAGGTGTTTGTCAGACATGCTTGGGAAATTGTTTATTATGAAACTGAATGTAGGAGAGACATCCAAACTGAAGATTTTGATATGTGAGTCATCAGCTTATAGATGAAGAAGGTGAATATGCATCACATGGGGGAGAATACTTAAAAAGATAAAAGGTCAAGGATGTGTAATGTTCACATTTTTGGGATGGATCATCACCCAATTTGGCTAAACTGAATGGTTAGAGCTAATTACTGTCAAGTTAATGTAGTCAAATTAGCAGTTATAGAGAGGTTAATGATTATTTCACTCTGTTAAGTGCCGAAATTGGTGGCCATGCATTGACCTATGACTGTAAATGCCTTTCGGCAGTTTATATGGAGGGACATGGATAACAGGCTTATAAATGTACCAGTTAGCCTTAGAAATGAGGCTATATGTTCCAGATAAGGTAAAATAATTAGAAATAAATATGAAACTGACAGTAGAGTTCTTTTGATTGCTAGGGCTTATCGTAATTATTGAAGTTTGAATTCCTGTCATTCATTACTTTTCATAGTCTTTGGCTCTAAAGATTCCTGGCAACTTCCAAAGATAAAATATATATGTGTGTGTATATATATATATATGTGTGTGTGTGTGAACTATTTTCCAAATTTTATTTATTTATTTTTACTTATTTATGCCTCTTTGGTTGTTAAAATACATAAAGATTCAGCAAAAATGTATAAGAATTACAAATAGATACATAAATTTAGTTACAATTATGATATTACAATTCACATCTTTAAATATAAATGTTAAATAAGGCTATTTCAAATTGCCACTCTTTGTGGACTCCAATTTCTGCCTCCATTCAAGTTGATAAACTGCAGCTATCCTGTTTTATTTATGATCTTTACTGGAATTTTCAGTTCATTTACATTACTCATCCAATTTAATTTTACAAGTAAATTTCCTGAAGCTCTGAATTAAGTCTTTTAAATGGAAGCTAACAACTCAGCATTTGTTGACTCATTTTCTTTAATTTTATAAATCTATTAAAAGCAAACAAATTGAATAGTCTACTTTTTTTATATAAGAACATAATTTATATATGTTTTGTATAATCGTTTTTTCCTTCACTATCGTAAAAAACATGTGCTACTTCATTTTACCAAAAAATAATAGTGAGCTTACTAGAAAATTATACTGAGGTCCTGTTTTCTTACTTCTGAAACATACTACTCTTGTTTCATGTGCTTTGCTACACTGCTGGATGTCACCTATTCCTGAATATATTCAGAAGCCAAATGAGAAGCTCACAAAGCCCAAGTTGCCATATACAGAATTATTCTTTAAGGAAGTGGCCTTAACAATTTCTTTCCTTCATAAACTGCTGCAACTCATAGAGAAATTTAAAAGAATACTACAACTTTAACCATAGCTGATTGAAAGAGAGAATTGGTTCACAAGTGGGGAAAAGTTACCAACAGGCTGATTGTGAGGAAGATTTGGTATCTCAGTACAACTTAGCATCAAATCTGCCCAGTAACAGGGGTGCTGCCTACCAGATAGCACCCTACTGCCTCAGAACCAGCTATTTACCATTGAACAGGAGAAAACAAGCAACCTGAAATCAAGTTCTTGCTTCACTTAGTGAATTGCTTCTCCACTTCTCAATGAAGCTAGCTGCACATACCCATGTTGGAAAAACTAGGAGCTAGTGTAACTGATGAGATGACTTCCTTTATGCGTTTTGCATGTATATCCTCCCAAGAAATCTTAATTACCCAAAGTAATTTGTGGAAGTCTCCTCCTTAAAGCCCTAAGGAAACTGAGACATGGAGAGAATGATTAAAAGCAATTGAAACTAAACAAACAACAAAAACGGAAGAATGACAGTAGTGTTAATTGTAGTTAGGGCCCTTGATACACCAAAACTCTCAAGAAGGTATTTAAATATTGACATTTTTAGGTTATATGTTCACATGTTGAGGTTTGCTGTTTTTCTTAAATAATTCATCAAGAACATAACAAAAATGGCAATTTTGGGTATCCTTTATAATGTAAGAACCCCTGATGTAATCCAGCTCAGCATCAGGGCAATATAGTAGAAAATGTACACAGATTCATCAAACATGCATCTAACATTCCTAATTTGATATAATCTTCAAACAGGAACTTTGTATTGAATATTATTGCTGGAAAATAGTAACTTACAAAAAAGTCCAATAGTTTAAGTCCAAAATTAATCAATTGTATCTCTTTAATTTTTTTAAGTCTAAATGACTTACAATCTTTCTTTAAGGTTAGCTAATTGGGTAATTTTTTTTGTTTGTTTTGTTTTGTTTTGTTTGTTTAGTGGCTTTACTTTAATTAAGTGTTGATGAAAAGAGTCAAACTCTGTAAAATATTTTAAGAGATTTATTCTGAGCCAAATATGAGTGACCATGACCCATGAGACAGCCCTCAGAAGGTCCTGAGAACATGTGCCCAAGATGGTCAGGGTACAGCTTGGTTTAATATATTTTAGGGAGGCATAAGACATCAATCAAATATATTTAAGAAATACATTAGTGTCATTCAGAATGGCAGAACAACTTCCAGGCTATAGGTAAAGTTAAACATTTTCTGGTTGACAATTGGTTGAGTTTATATGAAGACCTGGGATCAAAGGAAATGTTCAGGATAAGAAAAAGGATTGTGGAGACCAAGTTTTATTGTTCAGAGGAAGCTCTTAGATAGGAGACTTTAGAGAGCAGGTTGTAAAATGTTTCTTATCGGACTTAAAAAGGTGCCTGGCTCTTAGTTGATTATCTCCACGAGAGACTTTTCAGGGCAATTCCAAGGTATGGCAAGGAAATATATTTCGGGGTAAAACACTTTGATTTTTTCTCTTGTTATGTCAGAATCATATTGGAAAGTAAGTCACAATATACAGGGTTAAATAAAACCCATCTGATGAGAATTTATGGTTTGTAGGGCGTGACTCCCTAGACCCCTTAGGTAGGAATTGGGGCAAGTTTAAAAATCAGAGCTTAGTCCTCATATGTAAAGATTATTTGAGAGTTTGAAATTCTAGAATTTATCAAAAATAACAATTTTTTAAAAGGGTAGAATAATGTAATCAGAAGATGATGATGCTATGAGGTAATAGGAAGACAAGTTTTGTAGCATTTATGCAGCTCTAAAATTCAAACATTTTATTATTGGGCTTATAATAAAGATTCATTGGTTTTACATGAACTCATTATCCCCTAAATATTTAGATTTTATGCTTGATGAAGACTGAATTGTGTCCCCCACCTCACCACCACCAAAATTCATAATGTTGATGTCCGAACCCCCAGGGCTTCAAAGTGTAACTGTAAATGGAGATAATGTCTTTAAAGAGGTAATTAAATTAAAATGAGGTAACTAGGGTGGGCCCTCATCCAATATGTCTGGTGTCCTTATAAGAAAAGGAAATTTGGACACAGGTATGGTACATTGTTATGGTAGCCCTAGCAAACTAATACAATGTTTATGTTGAAATCAGCTACAATATAAGAGACAAACAACTAAGTTGGGATTTAATACTGAAAAAGATAAATTATACAGATTTGAAATGACTTTTTAGAAATACTATATCCTCTCTCATAATAGTCTGAAAGTCTATGCCAAAGGGATTAACATTTAACCAAAGAAACGAATTAATTGTAACATTAATCAGTTCATCTTAACAATTTAAAAAACCTCCATGTGCAGTGGCTCATGCCTGTAATCCTAGCACTTTGGGAAGCTGAAGTGGGTGGATCACTTGAGGTCAGGAGTTTGAGACCAGCCTGGCCAACATGACAAAACTCTGTATCTACTAAAAATACAAAAATGAGCAGCATGATGGTGCGCACTTGTAATTCCAGCTACTCAGGAGACTGAGGCAGAATTTCTTGGACCTTGAAGGTGGAGGTTGCAGTAAGCCAAGATCACGCCACTGCACTCCAGCCTGGGAGACAAAGCCAGATTCCATTTCAAAAAAAAAAACAAAACAAAACAAAAAAACACACACAGCTCTCATTAGTTTATCTTTGAACTATAAGAGGTTTTAGACCTTCAAAATCCTTTCCTTGGTGTTGTAATTTACACTGTATTAATAAAAGAGAACTGTCTTAAATAAGTAAAGTGTTGTCACTTAGTTTCAAATGGCATTTTAATATACATGAGATTCCTCTATTGAATTTTGAAGGATTTCAGTGTACTATCTTGTGCAGTAGATGAAACATTAAATTTACCTATAAGAAAAAGTGAAAATTCTAGTAGTAAATAGATTTGAAATCAATTTGTATTATTAATGAGGTATAATGGAGCAGCGTTTGGCAAATTTTTTCTGTAAAAGGCCAGATATTAAATATTTTAGGCTTTGCTGATCTTACAGTCCCTGTTGCAACTACTTAGCTCTGAAGCAGCTATTGATATGACGTAAATAGATAAGTATTGCAGTATGCCAATAAAACTTTATTTACAAAAATAGTTGGTGGCTGGATTAAACTCATAGCATGTAGTTGGTTAACACTGTGACATAGGACAAAAGGTATAAGAAAAGAATACAAAAGAAAAATGACCTATTCTTGTACTAGATTTTGTTTGGAAGAAATTTTTTTATGTTTAAAACTTGGGATTTCTTTTCCTAATATTGAGTGATTATAAATTTCTTTGGTAAAGTAAATTTATCCCACTGTGATTTGTCCAAGACTTTGGAAAGGGGAAGACATCATTTAATAGATTTTTATGAATTAGCATACAATCTCTCAGCATATTTTAATACAATTTTGTCTATATATATATACTCAAAAAACAGTTATTTAACAAGATCAATGGTATAAGATATTTGAGTAATTAGTTTATGCTAGTAAGTATAGTAAATTACTATGCTTCCGGATCACTAAAGACTCTGTGTAGCTTTGTGTTACATGTCCCCATTACATTTCTAACAGTCAAATGCAAAAGTGCTATTTTTTTTTCTTGAATGCTAGTTTCCATGTACAGAGTTTGAAGCTCCTGACAATTACATTAGTTTTTATTGGATGTCTCTGTTTTCTTTTTCGATGGTGAAAGCAAAAAAATACCAAATCATAAATTTTTAGAATCCCATTGCCCTGCATTCTAACAAAATGGAATGTGGATAGAAGTCTTTACTTTCAGAACAGACCAAGAGTGAAGAAGAGAGAGTTCATACAACTGGTTTGTCAAGGAGAAAGGGTCAGAAAAGAGGGAGATGTAGCAACTGCACTAGAGAAAGGAAATTTGCGGGAAAAGAGATGTTTAATCAGTATTTGTAGGAAGTTATCCTATATCGCACGATGTAATCCTGCTTCTATGTCTCTAAGGGTAAGGAAAAAATCTTGAAAATCTATATTACCCCAAAACTTGTAGAGAAGTCTGAATTCTCTTTTTATATTGGAAAAGATGACATTTTGAACTTGGCTGTACCCGGAGAACACTGTAGCTCAGTCCTGTTACTGCCGGATTTTTTTTTTTTTTTTTTTTTTTTGAGACGGAGTCTCCCTCTGTCGCCCAGGCTGGAGTGCAGTGGCCGGATCTCAGCTCACTGCAAGCTCCGCCTCCCGGGTTTACGCCATTCTCTTGCCTCAGCCTCCCGAGTAGCTGGGACTACAGGCGCCCGCCACCTCGCCCTGCTAGTTTTTTGTATTTTTAGTAGAGATGGGGTTTCACCGTGTTAGCCAGGATGTTCTCGATCTCCTGACCTAGTGATCCGCCCGTCTCGGCCTCCCAAAGTGCTGGGATTAAAGGCTTGAGCCACCGCGCCCAGCCTGCTAGATTTTTTTAGGTGGCGATGATTTCATGAATGAAAATTTCCCTAAGCTCTTAGTCTAAAGGATCTTAGTGACTTATTTTGGCAAATCTCTTTTGTAATGGGCAAAACTACAGCGAATAGAAGATACTTCAAGAGGAATTACGTTTCCCTTTTTCCTAGCTCAGGGAAAGAAGTCGTTAGCTGCCTTCCACCTAAGTGGTGACAGGGAAACACCTGGAAAGAATTCTTGTTGCTCTACTTTATGATGCAAAAATATATTAGGAAGGTCTTAGTCCTAAGGAAAAAATAATGTAAGGGGACTTTTTTTTTGAGTTAACAAAACCAAAACCTTCTTGTGGTTTTCAGAGCTCTAATTTGTATACAGTTAGGGGTCATGATGATACCCCAGCCAGAGCTCCCTAATATTTGTATTTAGGGATATTAAATGACCTTTGTCAAGACCCAGGGGCAGAGAAGGGTCATGTGATCTCTGATAAAAAATTAGCAAGGGGCTAGCACTTGGTTAAGAGGCAAAGAGGGCAGATGCCATAACCTGCTCTTCCCCTGCCCTCAGAAAGTGGCAGTGTTTTTGAATGGAAAAACTCATGTTTTTTTTTTTTTTGTTGGTGGTGGTGGTGGTGGTAATATTTGAAAACTCAGGTTTACTGTGGCAACCTCATCTGTCCTCAAACTCCACTGATAGGTTTGGCTGAAGTCAGTGAACAAGTTTACCGTTGAATAATAGAGTTATCAGAAATGCCAATTTCTCATAAAAAAAATGGAAGAAAAAGAAACAGAGTCTATTTTTCCACATGTATTATTAATGATATTTTTACAAAGTTAAGGATGGAGAATTTTTCTATTGTCCAGTTTAACTTTAATGTAAATGTCAAGAGAAGCACATGGTGATCCTTCAGACTCATATTTACAAAATTATTTTTAATTTTGTAAATTAGGAGATGCACTTAACATTTCTACATGGATTGTTCTTTCAGACAGTCCTAGACTTCTATTGCTGTGAGTGAAATCAGATGACCTGTGATTGCATAATTTTCTATAAAGGCAGAAACTTCTTTTAAACCTATTTTTCTTGAAACAGCTTAATATTTTTAAATATCACCATAAAATATAATTTTTAAATAGATTTATCCTGTATGTGCTTGTATTAGTTCAAAGGACATGTTCCTTTTAAAGATTTGAGAAACAGTATGGTACAGGAGACATTTATTACAAAACCATTTCTCATGGAACAAGAACATGTAGTTTCACAGTGCAAGACTGCCTGACGCTTCTCACATTTAAAAGGCCTAGGTAAGCTAAAGGAAAATTTATCAAAACAGAAGAGAGAACAGATTTACCCTTAAGTAGGAGAGATAACCATGCCCAAGAGTACAGAAGGGAAAGAATTTAAGTATTTCTGGTAACCTCCTGCCTTTTCTTAAGAGGAGATTTTAGTAAGAAGTAAACCATTAACTATTTAGGGGCAGATTTGAGGTGTTAGTATCAGAAAAATAGATTCAAAGTCAACATTTCTTATCTAGAAATGCTGAAGGGAACCTAATGAAAATGGTCGATTCTATAAAACACAAAAACATTAAGAATTAATTATATATACTAAATAATATAAATAGCATATATGCTATGAAAAAAAATTTCTCTGACCAAAGGTTTAAAGTGCCTATATTTCTCTGATGGAAAATTCTAAATAAGTTCTTGTACCTAGAAACACATTGTGTAAATAAGTTATGAAATCCCCTTGTAGTCCTTTTGCTACAGTGTTAGCATGACATTTGTCACTAATATGATGCAAATACATTGTTTATATACTTAGAACACCAGTAAATTTGATATGACATTAAAATATGTAGCTGCATGTCTCAGGTGTCAGTTCTGGCTCATTTAGACACTGACTTTGAATAAATAAATAGCTGAGTTGATGGAACCTTTTAATTTTTTCTTCTACTGATTTTAATAGATTATTGCCTTTCTCAGAGCTATTTGAAATATTTTTCTTCATTCATTTACAGCAAAAATTAACATGTCATTTTTTCCCATGATTTTTTTGAAAGCAGATAAGATAGTGACAGTACTTGTACAGTGTGCATCTGTATATATATTTCAAGGTTTTAAATAAGTCATTTGAAGAAGATTAGGCCCATATAAGAATCTGTCATTGCTAGGCGATTATTGTAAGCTAAAATTGCAATGTCACCATTAAAAAATGAAACAATGCCAGAGTCATGTTAAAACAAAAATCAATTCTGGAAATAGCAACCACTGCCTGTTATTTACTTTGTATATTCTGAATCTGGAGGTTATCATTTGACTTTGAGAGGAAATGTTTTTGTGAGTATTGATCAATACAATTCCCAATAATCTTTTCACATTTGCAAAATACACTGACTCCTGTTTTTTGGCAGTTAAGTAAAATAAAGATAATAAAATAAAAAATATATATAATTCTTTGACAGACAAACATATAACCTTTTTTGGTAAACAATGTGATTATCTTCTGCATATTTTTATCCCATACCTTGATATTCATTGCAATATTTTCAAATATATATTAATCCACCTGATCTTTCTCTTAGTATTTTTGAATTCTATCATTCCATATTTTCATCAGTTGCAATTTTATTTGACTAAAGTCAAGCTTTAATTTTTTTGTGTATGTCCTTTTGTAATGATCCATTTGTTATTACAATGAACCACTCATTTTTATTTTATTTATTTATTTATTTTTTTGAGACACAGTTTCACTTGGTCGTTAGGCTGGAGTGCAATGGCACGATCTTGGCTCATGCAACCTTCACCTCCTGGGTTCAAGTGATTCTCTTGGCTCAGCCTCCCGAATAGCTGGGACTACAGGCACATGTCACCACACCCAGCTAATTTTTTAATTTTTAGTAGAGACGGGGTTTCACCATGTTGGCCAGGATGGTCTTGATCTCTTGACCTTGTAATCCGTCCGCTTTGGCCTCCCAAACAATGAACCACTCTTACTCCTGAATTCAAATAGGCATCCATCTCAGAATCAACCAAAATCTATTATTTAACTCTATTATTTATGTTGTTCTGTTCAAGATACTTTAAATGACCAGATCTAGTAATCCTTTCTCTAGAAATGAATTTAATTGCCAATCCTAGTCTTCAAACTTACCTAACTCAACCATTTAGCTTAATTTAATTTAATCTGCAGAGACATTCAGCAGAATAATGATACTTCTCATCATTACTATGAAGTTTTCATAATAAATACAATCTGAAAGACCAATGGTTAGATTACATAATAGAAGTAAGGATTTTCTTTAAATAAATAATTTTATAAGAAGGTATGCTACTTAACTACACTACTCTTATTGCTAAACTATATGAAATCACTTGTTTTCATTCATTGTGAACCTACAAAAACTGCAATTTTATAAGATATAATCTAGATTAAACTCAGAAAAGCATTTTGAGAAAAAACACTCACTAAATGTAACTGTAATTCCCCCACTCAGATATCCTTCTCTTATTTTTTGCTGGAGATTTTCCCCTGTCACCACAATTACACACTCAAAACCATGTAAATAAAATTGAGATCATATGTGAATCTGAATATTGCTTTAAGTAGTCTTCCTAATTTTTGTGAGATGAAATATAATTAAATACTTTCAAAATTATGTTCATGACTGTGTAGAGGCATACAGGGTAGCAAAGTTGCTTACATGGCCTCTCTTGTTTATTATTATTGTATCCTTAGCACTTAACACACTATCTGTCATACAGTAAACACTCAATAAGTTTTTTCATTTGATTAGATTAGAATGATTAGATAGAAAGACTAATGCTGAGAACAATAATGGTTCTCAAAATGCCAAATAAGCAAAACTCTGGTTACTGATCTCCTTTTTCCCTGTCTATACCTTATCTTTACTGTTGCTTGCTTGTTTTTTTTTTAGTGATTTGGCTGTTTCTCCTGCAATGTGAAGTCTCTGAGGTGACTCCTTAGAGGGTGTAGCCTTGGGCATGTTCACAATCACACTGGGATGGTAGTAGTTTTAGCAGACCCATCTTTGTCCACCTCTGTTGGTATCACACTCAGATTTTAGACTCTGTGTATTACTAGCTGATTGCTGTATGTTTTTGACAATGTCATAGGGCATACTTTCTCCAATATCTCATCCAGTTAAATTTGGACCCTTTTTCAGGGGTGGTTTTTGCTGCCAATCTTTATGGGTATTTTGACCCAAGGTGGGCTCTCCCCAGCCCTCTCCCTGTTTCTCTCTGACAAACTAGTTGGTTTGTGATCAAACTTCTCTTCTTGGCACTACCTACCTTCTCTTAATTGTGTACCATCATCATTTTTTACAGTTTCTTAATACTTCAATTTCTCCACACACTACTTCAAATAAAGTTAGTTCTTTGGGAGGAACTTTAATGTTTCCTGTCTAATTGACTGCCATTTTTTCAGAGTACAGCCTCTGCTCCATTATTCTAGACCTTGGGGTGGAGAAAGTTGCCTGCTTCTCTCAGAGTGATTTCTCTGCTATATATGAATAAATGAATAAAAATGAAACTATTTTACATACGTATTACCTTATGTACTTTTACATTTTTGTGGTAAGAGCACTTAAAATCTACTGTCAGGAATTTTCAAGAATACAATGTTATTATTCACTGTAGTCACCATGATGTACAATAAATCTCTTGAACTTATTCAAGAGAGTCACTTATTCCAAGTGAAATTTTGTGTCCTCTGACCAACATCTCAATTCACCCAGCCTCCAGTCTCTGTTTCTATGAGCTCAACTTTTATACAATCAACACATGAACGTGGTCATGCAGTATTTCTTTCTGTGCTGGCTTACTACACTTAACTAATGTCCTTGTGATTCTTTCATATTGTTGCAAATGACAGAATTTCCTTTTTAAAGGCTAAATAGTACTTTACTGTGTGTATGTATCACATTTTCTTTGTCTAATTATCTGTTGATGAACACTTAGCTTGCTTCCATATCTTAGCTGTTGTAAATAGTGCTGCAGTGAACATGAGAATGCAGACACCTCCTCAACATACCAATTTTATTTCCTTTGGATATCTATTAAGTAGAGAGATTGCTGGATCATACAGTAGTTCTATTTTTAATTTTTTGAGAAACTTTGTTTTTCCACAATGTCTATGCTAATTTACCTTCCCATCAGTAGTTTATAAAGATTCCCTTTTCTTCACACCCTTAGTAATTCTTGTTCTCATCTTTTTAATAATAAAATTGTTTTGTCTTTTTGATTATAGCCATGCTAACAGCTGTGTGGTGCTGTTTTGTTATAGTTTTCATTTTTATTTTAATGGTGTTTAGTGATGTTGAGCATAGTTGCATATGTGTGTTGGCCATTTGGATGTATTTATTTTTGAGAAATATCTAATGAGGTCCATTGCCCATTTTTTAATTGAGTTATTTATTTTCTTACTATTGAATTGTTTGAGTTCCTTATATATTTTGGATATTAGCCCCTTATCGTATATATGCTTTGCAAATATATTCTCTAATTTTATAGGTTGTCTCTACACTCTGTTGATGATTTCCTTGGCTGGGCAGAGTTTTTAGTTTCATGTAATCTTATTTGTTTATTTTTGCTTTTGGCACCTATGCTTTTGGGCTTGTATCAAAACGTATTTGACTAGACTAATGTCACAGAGCTTTCCCCCCATATTTTATTATAATAAATAAGTTTTGAATCTTAAACTTAAGTCTTTAATCCATTTTGAGATTTTTCTTATGTGGGGTGAGATAAGGGTCTAATCTCATTCTTCTGCATGTGCATCATCAGTTTTTCCAGCCCCTTTTATTGAAGAGACTGTTCTTACCCCTGTGCATGTTCTTGGCACCTTTGTCAAAAATGAGTTCACTGTAGCTATATGGATTTATTTCTGGGTTCTCCTTTCTGTTCCATTGATCTATGTGTCTATTTTTATACCATTGCCATGCTGTTGTAGTTAGTATATATAACTCTATAGCATAATTTGAGGTCAAGTAATGTGGTTTCTCTAGTTTTATTCTTTTTGCTCAGTATGACTTTGGGTAATCTGAGTGTTTTGTGGTTTCATGTAAATTTTATGTTTTCTTTTTCTATTTCTGCAAAGAATGTCATAGTTATTTTAGTGGAAACTGCATTGAATCTGTAGATTGCTTTGGGTAGTATGGACATTTTAACAATATAGATTATTTCAATCCATGAACATGAAGTATATTCCCATTTCGGAGGAACCTTTTCAATTTTTTCATCAATGTTTTATAGTTTTCATTGTAGAGAGCTTAAAAGCTCTTTGTATTTAATTTTCTTTGTGGTTATTGTAAATGGGATTACTTTTTAAATGTCTTTTTCAGATTGTTCACTGTTGGCATATAGAAATGCTATGGATTTTTGTATGTTGATTTTGTATCCTGTAAATTTACTGAATTTGTTTATCAGTTCTAATAGTCTTTTCATGGAGTCTTTAGGTTTTTTAACTAAAAGATCCTATAATCTACAAACAAGAATATTTTGATTTCTTCCTTTCAAATTTGAATGCCCTTTATTTATTTCTTTTGTCTAATGCTTTAGCTAGGACTTCCAGTACCATGTTGAAAACACTGGAGAAAGTGGGCATCGTTGTCTTGTTCTAGATCTTAGATGAAAGCCTTTCAGGTTTTCCTGTTCAGTGTGATACCAACTGTGGATCTGCTGTATATAACTTTTATTGTATTGTATTTTATTGTGTTTCTTCTATACCTAGTGTTTTGAGGCTTTTTATCATGAAGAGATGCTGAATTTTAGTAAATGCTTTTTCAGCACTAATTGAAATGATCGTATGGTTTTTATCCTTTATTCTGTTGAGATGATGTATCACATTAATTGATTTGCATATGTTGAACCACCCTTGCATCACTGGGATAAATCCCACTTGGTCATGATGAATGATCTTTTTAGTATGTTGTTGCATTCAATTTTCTAGTGTTTTGTTGAAGATTTTTGCATCAATTTTTATCAGGGATATTGGTGTGTGGTTTTCTTTTTTTAATGGGTCTGTCTGGTGTCAGAATCAATACAATACTGGCCTCATAGAATTAGTCTGGAGGAGTTCTCTGCTCTTCTATTATTTGGACTAGTTTGAATAGAATTGATATTAGTGTTTTCTAAAATGTTTGGTAAAATTCAGCAGTGAAGCCACCAGGTCCCAGGCTTTTCTTTCATGGGAGACTTTTTATTATGACTTCAATTTCATTACTTGTTATTGGTGTGTTCATGTTTTGGATTTCTCCCTGGTTCAATCTTGGCAGTTTCTGTGTGTCTAGGAGTTTATCCATTTCTTCTAGATTTTCCAACTAGTTATCAGATAGTTGCTCATAGTAGCTGCTAATAATTCTTTGAATTTCTGTGGTATCAGTTGTAAAGCTTCTTTTTTTACCTCCAGTTTTATTTATTTGGGTGTTCTCTCCTTTTATCTTAGTCTGGCTAAATGTTGTCAATTTTGTTTATCTTTTCAAAAAGCTGACTTTTTCTTTTATTGATTCTTGTATTTTCTTCATTTCAAATTCATTTATTTCTGCTAACATTTTCTGTCGTTTTGTGTTGGTTTGCTCATGCTTTTATAGTTCTTTAAGATCCATCATTAGGTTTTTTTACTTGAAGCTTTTTTCCTCTTTTTTGTTGTAGGCACTTACAGTTATAAATTTCTCTCTTGGTATGGCTTTTGCAGTATCCCATAGATTTTGTATGTTGTATTTCCATTATCATTTGGTTCAAGAAATTCTTGAATTTCCATATTAACTTTGTCATTGACCCACTGGTCATTCAGAAGCATATTGTTTAATTTCCATGTGTTTGTACAGTTCCCAAAATTATTTTAACTGTTGATTTGTAGTTTTGTTCCATAGTACTCAGAGAAGATACTTGCTATTAATTCAATTTTTTGAGTTTTTTAAGCCTTGTTTTGTGAAGTAAGATATAGTCTATGCTTTAGAATGATTCATGTGCTGAGGAGAAGAATGTGCATTCTGAAGCAATGTGTGAAATGTTCTATAAATATCTATTTGGTCTATGCAGAAGATTATGTCCAACTTTCTGTGTTGATTTTTTATCTGTCTAAACCTAATCTGTCCAGTGAAGAAAATGGAGTGTTGAAGTCTCCAGCTATTTTTGTATTAGGTGTATCTGTCTCCTTAGTTCTGATATTTGCTTTATATATCCTGGTGATCGTGGGGTGCATATATTTTCTGTGTGTTGTGGAAACAGGTTTTATTTCATATTTCATCACTTTGCATAATATTGTATTGAATTACATGGTAACAGTAACTACAATTGGAATAAACAGTTTAGTATTAAGTAGACCTAATTATTGTTAAGCAAGAACTAATAATGAGTAAAAATAACTCAGGTAGTGAGAGAGAAAGCCTACATGCAAACCACAGTAGCTTCTTAGCTGCAAGAATTCCATGTCCCATGGTTATCAATCAGAACAGTTGAAGAAGAGATAGAGAGTCATAGTTTACCTGGTAAGGCAGTAACATGGTTAGTTAAGAGAACTTGTACTACAAAATCAGAAGGCATGGGAATGCATGTGGGGTTTTTGGGGGGAAAGATGAATAGAAGTGATATAGGAGCACTGCCAGAAGTGACCATGGCTGGGGAAAGAAATGCTTCTTTAGACATTTTCTTTCTTCTTTCAGTGGGCAGTATCAATTCTAGTTACTACCAATCTGCCCTTTCCCACAAGCTCAAGTGTTTTATTTTATTACTATTATTATTATTTCAATAGTTTTGAGGGAACAGATAGTTGGTTACATGGATAAGTTCTTTAGTGGTAATTTCTGAGATTTTGGTGATTTTCGTGCCCCCATCACCTGAGCAGTATACACTGTACCCAGTGTGTAGTCTTTTATCCCTCACCCACCTCCCACCCTTCCCTGCAAGTCTCCAGAGCTCATTATATCCTTCTTATGCCTTTGCATCCTCGTATCATAGCTCCCACTTAAAGGTGAGAACATACGATGTTTGGTTTTCCATTCCTGAGTTACTTCACTTGGAATAATTATCTCCTACTCCAGCCAGTTTGCTATGAATGCCATTATTTCAATACTTTTTGTGGCTGAGTAGTATTCCATGGTATGTATGTGTGTGTATATGTGTGTGTGTGTGTATATATATATATAATCTCACATTTTTTTTTCTTTTTTTACCTTTTTAAAATTATTATACTTTAAGTTCTAGGGTACATGTGTACAACATGCAGGTTTGATACATAGGTATACATGTGCCATATTGGTTTGCTGCACCCATCAACTCATCATTTACATTAGGTATTTCTCCTAATGCTATCCCTCCGCCAGCCCCCACCCACTGACAGGTCCCAGTGTGTGATGTTCCTTGCCCTGTGTCCAAGTGATCTCATTGTTCAGTTGTTCCCACCTATGAGTGAGAACATGTGGTGTTTGGTTTTCTGTCCTTGTGATAGTTTGCTGAGAATGATGACTTCCAGCTTCATCCATCCCTGCAAAGGACATGAACTCATCCATTTTTATGGCTGCTTAGTATTCCATGGTGTACACGTGCTACATTTCCTTAATCCAATCTATCATTGATGGACATTTGGGTTGGTTCTAAGTCTTTCTATTGTGAATAGTACCACCATAAACATACGTGTAAATGTGTCTTTATAGTAGCATGATTTATAATCCTTTGGGTATATACCCAGTATTGGGATTGCTGGATCAAATGATAATTCTAGTTCTAGATCCTTGAGGAATCACCATACTGTCTTCCACAATGGTTCAACCAATGTACACTCCCACCAACAGTGTAAAAGCGTTCCTATTTCTCCACATCCTCTGCAGCATCTGTTGTTTCTTGAATTTTTTTTTTTTTTTTTCTTGAGACGGAGTCTCGCTCTGTCACCCAGGCTGGAGTGCAGTGGTCGGATCTCGGCTCACTGCAAGCTCCACCTCCCGAGTTTGCGCCATTCTCCTGCCTCAGCCTCCCAAGTAGCTGGGACTACAGGCACCCGCCACCTCGCCCGGCTAGTTTTTTGTATTTTTAGTAGAGAGGGGGTTTCACCGTGTTAGCCAGGATGGTCTTGATCTCCTGACCTCGTGATCCACCCGTCTCAGCCTCCCAAAGTGCTGGGATTACAGGCTTGAGCCACCGCACCCGGCCCCTGACTTTTTAATGATTGCCATTCTAACAGGCATGAGATGGTATCTCATTGTCGTTTTGATTTGCATTTCTCTGATGACCAGTGATGGTCAGCATATTTTTCGTGTGTCTGTTGGCTGCATAGATATCTTCTTTTGAGAAGTGTCTGTTCAAATCCTTTGCCCACTTTCTTATGGGGTTGTTTTTTCTTGTAAATTTGTTTGAGTTCCTTGTAGATTCTAGATATTAGCCCTTTGTCAGATGGGTAGATTGCAAAAATGTTCTCCCATTCTGTAGGTTACCTGTTCACTCTGATGGTAGTTTCTTTTGCTGTGCGAAAGCTCTTTAGTTTAATTAGATACCATTTGTCAATTTTGGCTTTTGTTGCCATTGCTTTTGGTGTTTTAGTCATGAAGTCTTTGCCCATGCCTGTGTCCTGAATGGTGGTGCCTAGGTTTTCTTCCAGGGTTTTTATGGTTTTAGGTCTAACATTTAAGTCTTTAATCCGTCTTGAATTAATTTTTGTATAAGGTGTAAGGAATAGATCCAGTTTCAGCTTTCTACACATGGCTAGCCAGTTTTCCCAGCACCATTTATTAAATAGGGAATTCTGTCCCCATTTCTTATTTTTGTCAGATTTGTCAAATATCAGATTGTTGTAGATGTGTGGCATTATTTCTGAGGCCTCTGTTCTATTCCATTGGTCTATATATCTGTTTTGGTACCAGTACCATGCTGTTTTGATTAATGTAGCCTTTTAGTACAGTTTGAAGTCAGGTAGTGTGATGCCTCCAGCTTTGTTCTTTTTGCTTAGGATTGTCTTGACAATGCGTGCTCTTTAGTTTTTTTTCTAATTCTGTGAAGAAAGTCGTTGGTAGCTTGATAGGGATGGCATTGAATCTATAAACTACTTTGGGCATTATGGCCATTTTCATGATATTGATTCTTCCTATCCATGAGCATGGAATATTCTTCCATTTGTTTGTGTCCTCTTTTCTTTCACTGAGCAGTGGTTTGTAGTTCTCCTTGAAGAGGTCTGTCGCCTCTCTTGCAAGTTGGATTCCTAGGTATTTTATTCTCTTAGTAGCAGTTGTGAATGGGAGTTCACTCATGATTTGGTTCTCTGTTTGCCTGTTAATGGTGTATAGGAATGCTTGTGATTTTTATGTATTGATTTTGTATCCTGAGACTTTGCTGAAGTTGCTTATCAGCTTAAGGAGATTTTGGGCTGAGACGATGGGGTTTTCTAAATATACAGTCATGTCATCTGCGAACAGGGACAATTTGACTTCTTCTTTTCCTAACTGAATACCCTT
>NW_012111364.1:6215564-6254139 GCF_000951035.1 Colobus angolensis palliatus
GTTAGCTTCATAAAATGAGTTAGGGAGGATTCCCTCTTTTTCTATTGATTGGAATAGTTTCAGAAGGAATGATACCAGCTCCTCTTTGTACCTCTGGTAGAATTTGGTTGTGAATCCATCTGGTCCTGGACTTTTTTTGATTGGTAGGCTATTATTGCCTCAATTTCAGAGACTGTTATTGGTCTATTCAGAGATTCAAATTCTTCCTGGTTTAGTCCTGGGAGAGTGTCTGTGTCCAGGGATTGATCCATTTCTTCTAGATTTTCTAGTTTATTTGCTTAGAGGTGTATGTAGTATTCTCTGATGGTAGTGTGTATTCTGTGGGATCAGTGGTGATATCCCCTTTATCATTTTTTATTGCGTCTATTTGATTATTCTCTCTTTCTTCTTTATTAGTCTTGCTAGCGGTCTATCAATTTTGTTGATCTTTTCCAAAAACCAGCTCCTGGATTCATTGATTTTTTGAAGGGTTTTTTTGTGTCTCTATCTCTTTCAGTTCTGCTCTGATCTTAGTTATTTCTTGCCTTCTGCTAGCTTTTGAATGTGTTTGCTCTTACTTCTTTGGTTCTTTTAATTGTGATGTTAGGGTGTTGATTTTAGATCTTTCCTGCTTTCTCTTGTGGGCATTCAGTGCCATAAATTTCCCTCTACATACTGGTTTAAATGTGTCCCAGAGATTCTGGTACATTGTGTCTTTGTTCTCATTGGTTTCAAAGACCATCTTTATTTCTGCCTTCATTTTGTTATTTACCTAGTAGTCATTCGGGAGCAAGTTTCCATGTAGTTGTGCGGTTTTGAATGAGTTTCTTAATCCTGAGTTCTAATTTGATTGCACTGTGGTTTGAGAGACAGTTTGTTGTGGTTTCTGTTCTTTTACATTTGCTGAGAAGTGCTTTACTTCCAATTATGTGGTCAGTTTTAGAATTAGTGCCATGTGGTGCTGAGAAGAATGTATAATCTGTTGATTTGGGGTGGAGAGTTCTGTAGATGTCTATTAGCTCTACCTGTTGCAGAGCTGAGTTCAGGTCCTGGATATCCTTAACCTTCTGTCTCATTGATCTGTCTAATATTGACATTAGGGTATTAAAGTCTCCCATTATTATTGTGTGGGAGTCTAAGTCTCTTCTTAGGTCTCTAAGAGCTTGCTTTATGAATCTGGGTGTTCCTATATTGGGTCCATATATATTTAGGATATTAGCTCTTCTTGTTGAATTGTTCTCTAACATTATGTAATGGCCTTCTTTGTCTCTTTTCATCTTTGTTGTTTTAAAGTCTGTTTTATCAAAGACTAGGATTGCAACTCCTGCTTTGTTTTGCTTTCCATTTGCTTGATAGATCCTCCTCCTTTATTTTAAGCCTATGTGGATCTTTGCACATGAGATGGGTTTCCTGAATACGGCACAATGATGGGTCGTGAGTCTTTATCCAGTTTGCGTCTGTGTCTTTTAATTGGGGCATGTAACCCATTTACATTTAAGGTTAATATTGTTATGTGTGAATTTGATCCTGTCATTATGATGATCACTGATTATTTTGCCCGTTAATTCAGTTTCTTCATGGCATCAGTGGTCTTTACAATTTGGCATGTTTTTTGCAGTGGCTGATACCAGTTGTTTCTTTCC
This sequence comes from Colobus angolensis palliatus, assembly GCF_000951035.1. Lineage (NCBI taxonomy): Eukaryota > Metazoa > Chordata > Mammalia > Primates > Cercopithecidae > Colobus > Colobus angolensis. The sequence continues at coordinate 6,217,187 of NW_012111364.1, forward strand.
ATGTTTCGCGCTTCTTTCAGAGGCTCTTGTACGGCAGGCCTGGTGATGACAAAATCTCTCAGCATTTGCTTGTCTGTAAAGGATTTTATTTCTCCTTCACTTATGAAACTTGGTTTGGCTGGATATGAAATTCTGGGTTGAAAATTCTTTTCTTTAAGAATGTTGAATATTGGCCCACACTCTTTTCTGGATTGTAGGGTTTCTGCCAAGAGATCCACTGTTAGTCTGATGGGCTTCCCTTTGTGGGTAACTCATCCTTTCTTTCTGGCTACTCAACGTTTTTTCCTTCATTTCAACCTTAGTGAATCTGACAGTTATGTGTCTTGGGTTGCTCTTCTTGAGGCGTATCTTTGTGGTGTTCTCTGTATTTCCTGAATTTGAATGTTGGCTTGCCTTGCTAGATTGAGGAAGTTCTCCTGGATAATATCCTGAAGAGTGTTTTCCAACTTGGTTCCATTCTTCCCGTCACTTTCAGGTACACCAATCAAACGTAGATTTAGTCTTTTTACATAGTCCCATATTTCTTGGAGGTTTTGTTCATTTCTTTTTACTCTTTTTTTCTCTAAACTTCTCACTTTATTTCATTAATTTGATCTTGAATCACTGATACCTTCTTCTACTTGATCAAATCAGCTACTGAAGCTTGTGCAAGCATCAGAAAGTTCTCGTGCCATGGTTTTTAGCTCCATCAGGCCATGTAAGGTCTTCTCTACACTGTTTATTCTAGTTAGCCATTCTTTTTTTCAAGGTTTTTAGCTTTCTTGCAATGGGTTTAAATATCCTCCTTTAGCCCGGAGAAGTTTGTTATTACCAACCTTCTGAAACCTACTACTGTCAGTTCATCAAAGTCATTCTCCATCCAGCTTTGTTCCATTGCTCGTGAGGTGCTGTGATCCTTTGGAGAAGAGGTGCTCTGATTTTTTAGAATTTTCAGCTTTTCTGCTCTGGTTTCTCCCCATCTTTGTGGTTTTATCTACCTTTGGTCTTTGATATTGGTGACGTATGGATGGGGTTTTGGTGTAGATGATCTTTTTACTGATGTTGATGCTATTCCTTTCTTTTTCTTGGTTTTCCTTCTAACAGTCAGGTTCCTCAGCTACAAGTCTGTTGGAGTTTTCTGGAGTTCCACTCCAGACCCCTGTTTGCCTGGGTATCACCAGCAGAGACTGCAGAACAGCAAGTATTGCAGAACAGAATATATTGCTGTTTGATCCTTCCTCTGGAAGGTTCATCCCAGAGGTGTAGCTGCCTATATGAGGTGTCTCTCGGCCCCTCCTGGGAGGTGTCTCCGTTAGGCTATGCGGGGGTCAGGGACCCACTTGAGGAGGCAGTTTGTTCATTCTCAGAGCTCAAATGCCATACTGGGAGAACCACTGCTCTCTTTAGAGCTGTCAGACAGGGATGTTTAAGTCTGCAGAAGTTGTCTGCTGCCTTTTGTTCAGCTATGCCCTACCCACAGAGGTGGAGGGTAGAAGTGGTAGGCCTTGTTGAGCTGCAGTGGGCTCTGCCCAGTTCGAGCTTCCCTGGCTGCTTTGTTTACCTACTCAAGCCTCAGCAATGGCAGATGCCCCTCCCCCAGCCAGGCTACTGCCTTACAGAGCAATCTCAGACTGCTGTGCTAGCAGTGAGCAAGGCTCCATGGGCGTGGGACCCGCCAAGCCAGTCACGGGAGAGAATCACCTTGTCTGCTGGTTGCTAAGACCTTTTAAAAAGCACAGTATTTGGGCAGGGAGTGTCCCATTTTTCCAGGTAGTCTGTTACGGCTTCCCTTGGGTAGGAAAGGGAAATTCCCCAACCCCTTCCACTTCCCAGGTGAGGTGATGCCCTGCCCTGCTTCAACTTGCCCTCCATGGGCTGTACCCACTGTTCAACAAGTCCCAGTGAGTGAACCAGATACCTCAGTTGGAAATGCAGAAATCACCCATCTTCTACATCGATCATGCTGGGAGCTGCAGACTGGAGCTGTTCCTATTCGGCCATATAGGACATTCTGTATATATACCACATTTTCTTTATCCAGTCACTTGATGGGCATTTAAGCTGGTTCCATATTTTTGCAGTTGAAAATTGTGCTGCTATTAATGTGTGTGTGCCAGGGTCTTTTTCATATAATGACTTATTTTTCTCTGGGTAGATACCCAGTAGTGGGGTTGTTGAATCAAATGGTAGTTCTACTTTTACTTCTTTAAGAAATCTTCATACTGTTTTTCGTAGTGGTTTTACTAGCTTATAGTCCCACCAACAGTGTAAAAGTGTCTCATTTTCGCCATATCCATGCCAGTATCTATTATTTGATTTTTCAGTTATGGCCATTCTTGCAAGAGTGAGATAGTATAACATTGTGGTTTTGATTTGGATTTCCCTGATAATTAGTGGTGTAGAATATTTTTTCATATGTTTTTTGGCCATTTGCATATCTTCTTTTGAGATTGTTTATTCATGACCTTAGCCCACTTTTTGAAGATTTTTTTTCCTGCTTATTTGTTTGAGTTTCTTGTAGTTTCTGAATATTAGTCATTTGTTGGATGCATAGTTTGAGAAGATTTTCTCCCACTCTGGGTGTTGTCCATTTACTCTCTGTTTTTCTTTCTTGGTGTGCAGAACCTTTTTAGTTTAATTACGTCCCATCTATTTAGCTTTGTTTTTGTTGCATTTATTTTTGGGTTTTTGGTCATGAACTCTTTGCCCAAACCAATGTCTAGAAGGGTTTTTTCAATTTTATGTTCTAGAAGTTTTATGGTTTATGAGGTCTTAGATTTGAGTCTTTGGTCCATGTTGAGTTGATTTTTGTATAAAGTTTGAGATGAGAATCCAGTTTAATTCTTCTACATATGGTTTGCCAATTACCCCAGCACCATTTGTTGAATAGGGTGTCTTTTCCCCACTTTATGCTTTTGTTTCCTTTGTCTAAGATCAGTTGGCTGTAAGTATATGACTTTATTTCTGGGTTCTCTATCTTGTTCCATTGATCTACTTGCCTGTATTTATAGCAGTACCATGCTGTTTTGGTAAAAATAGCCTTGTAGTATAGTTGGAAGTTGGGTAATGTGATGCTTCCAGGGTTTTTCTTTTTACTTAGTCTTGTTTTGGCTATGTGGGCTCTTTTTTGTTTGTTTTATATGAATTTTAGGATTTTTTTTTCTAGTTCAGTGAAGAATGATGATGGTATTTTGATGGGAATTGCATTGAATTTGTAGATTGCTTTTGGCAGTGTGGCCATTTTCACAAGATTGATTCTACCCATTTCTTAGCATGGAATGTGTTTCCATTTTTTCGTGTTGTCTATGATTTCTTTCAGCAGTGTTTTGTATTTTTCCTTTCAGAGGTCTGTCACCTCCTTCGTTAAGTATATTCCTAAGTATGGTTTTTTCTTTTGCAGCTATTGTGAAAGGGGTTGATTTTTTGATTTGATTCTCAGCTTGGTTGCTGTTGGTATATAGCAGAACTACTGATTTGTGTCCATCAAATTTGTATTCTGAAACATTGCTGAATAACTTACCAGTTCTAGGAGCTTTTTGGATGAGTCTTCAGGGTTTTCTAGGTATACAATTATATCATCAGCAAACAGTGACAGTTTGGGCCCTTTTTACTGATTTGGATGCCCTTTATTTCTTTCTCTAGTCTGATTATTCTGACTGAGACTTCTAGTACTATGTTGAATAGAAGTGGTGAAAGTGGGCATCCTTGCCTTGTTCCAGTTCTCAGGGGAAATGCTTTCACCTTTTCCCTGTTCAGTATGATGTTAATTGTGCTTTTGTCACAGATGGCTTTTATAACTTTGAGGTATTTCCCTTCTGTGCCAATTTTGCTGAGATTTTTTTTTTTTTGTCATAAAGGTTTCAGAATTTTGTCAAAACCTTTTTCTGCATCTATTGAGATGATCATGTGATTTTTATCTTCAAATCTGTTTACATGGTGTATCACAATTATTGACTTGTGTATGTTAAACCATCCCTGCATCCCTAGTATGAAACTCACTTGATCATGATGCATTATCTTTTTGATATACTGTTGGATTTAGTAAGCTAGCATTTGTTGAGTATTTTTTGCATCTGTGTTCATCAGGGATATTGGTCTGTAGTTTTTTTGGTTCTTGTTGTTGTTATATCTTTCCTTTATTTTGGTATTAGGGTACTACTGGCTTTATAGAACAATTTAGGGGTTTAGAGAAATATATCATCTTTATCTTTTGAAATAGTGTCAATAAGATTGGTACCAACTCTACATTGAATGTCTGATAGAATTTGGCTATGAATCCATTTGGTTCTGGATTTTTTTTTTTCTTACCATTTTTCTATTACCGTTTTAAGCTTGCTGCTTGTCACTGGTCTGTTCAGAGATTCTCTATCTTCCTGGTTTAAGCTAGGAGAGTTGTATATTTCCAGGAATTCATCCGTCTCCCCTAGGATATCTAGTTAATACTTATAAAGGTGTTCATAGTGGCCTTGAATAACCTTTATATTTTTGTGGTATCCATTGTAGTATCTCCCGTTTCATTTCTAATTGAGCTTATTTGGATTTTCTCTCTGCTTTTCTAGGTTAATTTCACTAATGGTCTATAGATCTTATCATTTAAAAAACAGATTTTTAATTTTTTTTGTTTGTTTGTTTGTTTGAATTTCATTTAGTTCTACTCTGATCTTTATTTATTTTCTTCTGTTGGGGTTGGCTTTGGTTTGTTCTTATGTCTCTAGTTCTTTTTTTTATTTCATTTTATTTTATTTTATTTTTTTATTATACTTTAAGTTCTAGGGTACATGTGCATAACGTGCAGGTTTGTTACATATGTATACTTGTGCCACGTTGGTGTGCTGCACCCATCAACTTGTCAGCACCCATCAATTCATCATTTATATCAGGTATAACTCCCCAATGCAATCCCTCCCCCCTTCCCCCTCCCCATGATAGGCCCCAGTGTGTGATGTTCCCCTTCCCGAGTCCAAGTGATCTCATTGTTCAGTTCCCACCTATGAGTGAGAACATGCGGTGTTTGGTTTTCTCTTCTTGTGATAGTTTGCTAAGAATGATGGTTTCCAGCTGCATCCATGTCCCTACAAAGGACGCAAACTCATCCTTTTTTATGGCTGCATAGTATTCCATGGTGTATATGTGCCACATTTTCTTAATCCAGTCTGTCACAGATGGACATTTGGGTTGATTCCAAGTCTTTGCTATTGTGAATAGTGCCGCAATAAACATACGTGTGCATGTGTCTTTGTAGTAGAATAATTTATAATCCTTTGGGTATATACCCAGTAGTGGGATGGCTGGGTCTCTAGTTCTTTAAGATGTGACCTTAGATTTTCCACTTGTGCTCTTTCAGACTTTTTGATGCAGTCATTTAATGCTATGAACTTCCCTCTTAGCACTGCTTTTGCTGCATACCAGAGATTTTGATAGGTTGTGTTACTATTATTGTTCAGTATAAAGAATTTTTAAATTTCAATCTTGATTTCATTGTTGACCCAAAGATTATTCAGGAGCAGGTTATTTAATTTCCATGTATTTGTATAGTTCTGAGGGTTCCTTTTGGAGTTAATTTCCAATTTTATTCTTTTGTAATCTGAGAAAATACTTGACATATTTTTGATTTTTAAAAATTTATTAATACTTGTTTTGTGGCCTATCATGAAGTCTGTATCTGAGAATGTTCCATGTGCTGATGAAAAGAATGTATTTTCTGCATTTTTTGGGTAGAATGTTCTGTAAATACCTGTTAAGTCCATTTGTTCTAGGGTATAATTTAAGTCCTTTGTTTCTTTGTTGACTTTCTGTCTTGATGAAATGTCTAGTGCTGTCAGTAGAGTATTGAATTCCCCCACAATTATTGTGTTGCCATCTGTCTCATTTCTTAGGGCTAGTAGTAATTGTTTTATAAATTTGGGAGCTCCAGTGTTAGGTGCATACACACATACACACACAGACACACACACACACACACACATATATATATGATTATTGTATTTTCCTGTTGGACTATTTTTTTTTATGATTATGTATTGTCCCTCTTTTTGTTTTTTAACTTGTTTCTTTAAAGTTTTTTTTATTTGGTATAAGTACAGCTACTCTTGCTTGCTTTTGGTTTCTATTTTCATGGAATATCTTTTCCCACCCCTTTATCTTATGTGAGTCCTTATGTGTTAGGTGAATCTCTTGAAGACAACAAATAGTTGGTTGTTGAATTTTGATTCATCTGCCATTCTTTATCTTTTAAGTGGAGCATTTAGGCCATTTATATTCAACATTAGTATTGAGATGTGAGATACTATTCTATTCATCATGCTAGGTGTTGCCTGAATGCCTTGGATTTGTTTTTGTTTTTGTTTTTATTTTTTTCCCTTTTCATTGTTTTATAGGCCCTATGAGATTTATGCTTTAGGGAGGTTCTATTTTGGTGTATTTTGAGGTTTTGTTTCAAGATTCAGAACTCCTTTTAGCATTTCCTATAGTGTTGGCTTGATAGTGGTGAATTCTCTCAGCATTTGTTTGCCTGAATAATACTTTATATTTTCTTCATTTATGAATCTTAGTTTAGTTGGACACAAAGTTCCAAGGTAATAATTATTTTGTTTCAGGGGACTAAAGATAAGACCCCATTCTCTACTGGATTGTGGGGTTTCTCCTGAGAATCTGCTGTTAATCTGATAGATTTTCCTTTAAGGGTTACCTGATGCTTTTGCTTCACAACTCTTAAGATTCTTCCCTTCACCTTGATTTTAGATAACTGGATGACTATGTGCCTGGGTGATTATATTTTTGTGAAAAATTTCCTGGGTGTTCTTTGAGTTTCTTATATTTGGATATCTAGATCTATAGCAAGGCCAGGAATGTTTTCCTCAATTATTTCCTCAAGTTATTTTTCCAAACTTTTAGATTTCTCTTCTTCCTCAGGAAAACGAACTATTCTTTGGTTTGACTGTTTAACACAATCCAAAACTTCTTGGAGGCTTTGCTCATTTTTTAAAATTCCTTTTTCCTGTGGAGAGCTGGCAAGATGGCCGAATAGGAACAGCTCTGGTCTGCAGCTCTCACTGAGACCAATGCAGAAGGCAGCTGATTTCTGCATTTCCACTGAGGTACCCAGTTCATCTCATTGGAACTGGTTAGACAGTGGGTACAACCCACAGAGTGTGAGTAGATACAGGGTGGGGCGTTGCCTCACACAGGAAGTGCAAGGGGCTGGGGAACTACCTCCCCTAGCTAAGGGAAGCTGTGAGGGACTCTGCTATCTGGCCCCGATACTACACTTTCCCCACAGTTTCTGCAACCCACAGACCAGGAAATTCCATCTTGTGCCTATACCACCAGGGCCTTGGGTTTCAAGCACAAAATTGGGTGACAGTGTCTTCACACTGAGCTAGCTGCTGGAGTTTTTTTTTTTTTTTTTTCATACCCCAGTGGCACCTGGAGCCTCAGTGAGACAGGACTGTTCACTTCCCTGGAAAGGGGGCTGAAGCCAGGGAGTCAAGTGGTCTCACTCAGCAGGTCCCACTCCCACAGAGCCCAGAAAGCTAAGAACCACTGGCTTGAAATTCTTGCTGCCAGCACAACAGTCTAAAGTCAACCTGGGATAATTGAGCTTGGTCAGGGGAGAGACATCCATCATTACTGAGGCTTGAGTAAGCTGTTTTCCCCTCACAGTGTTAGGGAAGCTGCCAGGAAGTTCGGACTGTGTGGAACTCACCACAGTGCAGCAGAGTGACTAGGGTCTCCCTGTGACAGAGCTTGTGGGGGAAGGGGAGGCTGTGGGTGCAGCTTCAGCAGACTTAAACATTCCTGCCTGCCAGCTCTGAAAAGAGCAGTGGATCTCCCAGCATAGTGCTTGAGGTCTGCTAAGGGAAAGACTGTCTTCTCAAGTGGGTCCCAGACCCCCATACATCCTGACTAGGAGACACCTCCAAGCAGGAGTCGACAAACACTTCATACAGGAGAGCCACAGCTGGCATCAGGCTGGTGCCCCTCTGAGATGAGGCTTCCAGAGGAAGGAACAGGCAGCAATCTTTGATGTTCTGCAGCCTCCGCTGGTGATACCCAGGCAAGCAGGATTTGGAGTGGAGCTCCAGCAAACTCAAATAGACCTGCAGAAGAGGTGCTTGACTGATAGAAGGAAAAGTAACAAACAGAAAGCAATAACATCAACATCAACAAGAGGGACACCTACAAAAAAACCCCATCCAAAGGCCATCAGCATCAAAGATCAAAGGCATATAAATCCACAAAGATGAGGAAAAACCAGTGCAAAAATGCTGAAAATTCTAAAAACCAGCGTGCTGCTTCTCCTCCAAATGATCACAGCTCCTCTCCAGCAAGAGCACAAAACTGGATGGAGAATGAGTCTGATGAATTGACAGAATAGACTTCAGAAGGTATGTAATAACAAACCCCTCTGAGCTAAAGGAGAATGTTCTAACCTAATGCAAGGAAGCTAACAACCTAATAAAAGCATACAGGAACTGCTAACTAGAAAAGCCAGTTTAGAGGAGGACACAAATGACTTGATGGAGCTGAAAAACGTGGCATGAGAACTTTGTGAAGCATACACAAGTATCAATAGCTGAATCAATCAAGCGGAAGAAAGAGTAGTAGAGATGGAAGATCAACTTAATGAAGTAAAGTGTGAAGACAAGATTAGAGAACAAAGAATGAAAAGGAATGAACAAAGCTTCCATGAAATATGGGAGAATTTGAAAAGACCAAACCTACAATTGATTGGTGTACCTGAGAGTGATGGGGAGAATGGAACCAAGTTGGAAAACACTTCAGGATATTATCCGGGAGAACTTCCCCAACCTAGCAAGACAGGGCAACATTCAAATTAAGGAAATACAGAGAATACCACTAAGATACTCCTTGAGAAGAGCATCCCCAAGACACATAATTGTCATATTCTCCAAGGTTGAAATGAAGGAAAGAATGTTAAGGGCAGCCAGAGAGAAAGGTCAGGTAGCATTCTTAAAGAAAAGCATTATCAACCCGGAATTTCATATCAAGCCAAACTAGGTTTCATGAGGTAGGAGAAATAAAATCCTTTACAGACAAGCAAATGCTTGTCTGCCAATGAGCCTGTAAAACCAAAAGCAAATGCTGAGAGATTTTGTCACCACCAGGCCTGCCTTACAAGAGCTCCTGAAAGAAGCACTAAATATGGAAAGGAAAAACCAGTGTCAGCCACTGCAAAAACATACCAAAATATAAGGACCAATGACACTATGAAGAAACTGTATCAACTAATGTGCAAAATAACCAGCTAGCATCATGATGACAGGATCAAATTCACACATAACAACATTAACCTTAAATGTAAATGGGCTAAGTGCTCCAATTAAAAGACACCAACTGGCAAACTGGATAAAGAGACAAGCCTCATTAGTGTGTTGTATTCAGGAGACCCATCTCAAGTGCAAAGACACACATAGGCTCAAAATAAAGGTGTGAAGGAAAATTTACCAAGTAAATGGAAAGCAAAAAAATTCAGGGGTTGCAATCCTAGTCTCTGATAAAACAGACTTTAAACCAACAAAGATCAAAAAAGACAAAGAAGGGCATTACATAATGGTAAAGGAATCAATGCAAACAGAAGAGCTAACTGTCTTAAGTATATATACAGCCAATACAGGAGCACCCAGATTTATGAAACAAGTTCTTAGAGACCCACTAAGAGAATTAGACTCCCACACAATAATAGTGGAAGATATTAACACCTCATTGTCAATATTAGATCAAGTCATAAAATTAACAAGTATATTCAGGACTTGAACTCAGCTCTGGACCAAGCAAACCTAATGGATATCTACAGAACTCTCCACCCCAGGTCAACAGAATATACATTCTTCTCAGCGTCACATAACACTTACTCTAAAATCAACCACATAATTGGAAGTAAACCCCTCCTCAGCAAATGCAAAAGAACGAAAATCATAACAGTCTCTCAGACCACAGTGCATTCAAATTAAAACTCAGAATTAAAAACTCCCTCAAAACCTCATAACTACATGGAAACTGAACAACATGCTCCTGAATGACTACTGGGTAAATGATGAAATTAAGGCAGAAATAAATACGTTCTTTGAAACCAATGAGAACAAAGATACAATGTACCAGAATCTCTGGGACACAGCTAAAGTAATGTTAAGAGGGAAATTTATAGCACTAAATGCCTACATCAGAAGGTGGGAAAGATCTAAAATTGATATGCTAGCATCACAATTAAAAGAACTAGAGAAGCAAGAGCAAACAAATTCAAAAGCTAGCAGAAGACAAGAAATAACTAAGATCAAAGCAGAACTGAAGGAGATAGAGATATGAAAACCCCTTCAAAAAATCACCAAATCCAGGAGCTGGATTAATCCTTAGAAAGATTAACAAAATGGATAGACCACTAGCTAGACTAATGAAGAAGAGAGAGAAGAATCAAGTAGACACAATAAAAAATGACAAAGGGGATATCACCACTGATTCCACAGAAATACACACTACCATCAGAGAATACTATAAACACTTCTCTGCAAATAAACTAGAAAATCTAGAACAAATTGATAAATTCCTGGACACATACACCCTCCCAAGACTAAACCAGGAATAACTTGAGTCCCTGAATTGACCAATAAGTTCTGAAATTGAGGCAGTAATTAATAGCCTACCAACCAAAAAAAGCCACAAACCAGACGAATTCACAGCCGAATTCTACCAGTGGAACAAAGAGGAGATGGTACCATTGCTTCTGAAACTATTCCAAACAATAGAAAAAGAAGGACTCCTCCCTAATTCATTTTATGAGGCTAGCATCATCCTGATACCGAAATCTGGCAGACAAAACAAAAAAAGAAAATTTCAGGCCAATATCCCTGATGAACAATGATGCAAAAATCCTCAATAAAATACTGGAAAACTGAATCTAGCAGCACATCAAAAAGCTTGTCCACCATGATCAAATCAACTTCATCCCTGGGATGCAAGGCTGGTTCAACACATGCAAATCAATAAGCATCATCCATCACATAAACTGAACCAATGACAAAAATCACATGATTATATCGGTAGATGCAAAAAGGCCTTCTATACAATTCAACACCCTTTCATGCTATAAACTCTCAATAAACTAGGTATTGATGGAACATATATCAAAATAATAAGAGTTATTTATGACACACCCACAGCTAACTTCATACTGAATGTGCAAAAGCTGGAAGCATTCCCTTTGAGAACTAGCACAGCTATAAAGAATTGCCAGAGACTGAGTAATTTATAAAGGAAAAAATTTTAATTGACTCACAGCTCAGCATGACTGGGGAAACCTCAGGAAACTTACGATAGTGGCAGAAGGTGAAGGGGAAGCAAGGCACCTTCTTCTCAAGGTGGCAGGAAAGAGAAGTGTCAATAGAAGTGGGAATAGTGCCTTATAAAACCATCAGATCTCATGAGAACTCACTCACTGTTATAAGAACAGCGTAAGAGAAACCACCCCATGATTCAATTACCCCGCTTTAGCTCCTGGTCTTTCCCTTGACATGTGGGTATTATGGGAATTACAATTAAAGATGAGATTTGGGTGGAAACACAGAGCCTAACTGTATCATTCTGCCCCTGGACCTTCCCTAATCTCATGCCCCTTTCACATTTCAAAACCAATCATGGCTTCCCAGCAGTCTTCCAAATTTTTAATTCTTTCCTACATTAACCCAAAAGTCCAAGTCCAAAGTCTCACCTGACACAGTCAATCCCTTCTGCCGATGAGCCTGTAAAACCAAAAGCAAATTAGCTACTTCAGATACAATGGAGGTATAAGCATTGGGTAAATACAACCTCTTCAAATGGCAGAAATTGGCCAAAGTGAAGGGGCTACAGGCCCATGCAACTCCTAAATCCAGCAAGGCAGTCAAATGTTAAAGCTTCAAAATGGTCTGCTTTGACTCCATGTCTCACTTCCAGTTTATGCTGATGCAAGTGGTGGGTTCCCACAGCCGTGTACAGCTCTACCCCTGTGGCTTTGCAGGGTACACTCCCCCTCCTGGTTGATTCTATGGACTGACATTGAGTGTCTGCAGCTTTTCCAGGTGTGTGGTGCAAGTGGAGTGGAAGCTGTCAGTGAATCTATCATTCTGAGTTCTGGAGGACATTTGCCCTCTTCTCACAGCTCCACTAGGTAGTGCCCCAGTGGAAACTCTGTGTGGGGGCTGTGACCGCACATTTCCCTTTCACACTGCTGTAGCAGAAGCTCTCCATGAGGGCTCCCCCTGCAGCAAACTTCTTTCTGGACATCCAGGAATTTCCATACATACTCTGAAATTTAGGTGGAGGTTTTCAAACCTCAAATCTTGACTTCTGTGCACCCACAGGCCCAACACCACATGTAAGTCACCAAGGCTTGGGGATTGCATCCTCTGAAGCACCAGCCCAAGTTGTGCATTGGCCCCTTTTAGCCACAGCTGACACACAGGGCACCAATACCCAAGAATGCACAAAGCAGCAAGGCTCTGGGCCTGGCCCATGAAACCATTTTTTTCTTCAAGGCATCTGGGTCTTTGTTGCGAGGAGTCACATGAAGACCTCTGACATGCCCTGGAGGCATTTCCCCCATTATCTTGGATAACATACGGTTCCTCGTTACTTATGCACATTTCTGCAGCCAGCTTGAATTTCTCCCTTGATAATGGGTTTTTCTTTTCTATCACATCATCAGGCTGAATATTTTCCAACCCTTTATGCTCTGCTTCCTCTTTAAACATATGTCCCAATTCCAAACCATCTCTTTGTGAATGCTTTGACAAGCACAGTACCCACGTCACACCTTAAATGCTTTGCTTCTTAGAAATTTCTTTCATCAGATACCCTAAATTATCCCCTTCAAGTTAAAAGTTCTGCAGATCTCTAGGGCAGGGTCAAAATGCTAAAGCACAGCAGGAATCTGACAAAATAATCTGAACAGCAGCCCTTGAGTTCCAGATCTTTCCCCTGATACAGTCTACCCAAATGAGAAGGAACCAGAAAAGTAATTCTGGTAATATGACAAAACAAGGTTCTATAACACCCCCAAAGGATTACACTGGCTCTCCAGCAATGGATCGAAACCAATAAGAAATCTCTGAATTACCAGATAAAAAATTCAAAAGGTTGATTGTTAAACTACTCAGAGATACCAGAGAAAGGTGAAAATAAACAAATAAATTTTAAAAACAATACAGAATATGGTTTGTAAAAGTCTCCATAGAAATATATATTATAAAGAAAAGACAATCGCAATGTCTGGAAATGAAAGACACTTAGAAGAGTGCAAATTATACTGGAAAGTTTCAATAATATAATTAAACAAGTAGAAGAAAGAACTTGAGAGCTCAAAGACAAGACTTTAGAATTAACCCAATCTGACAAAAACAAATACAAAGAAATTTTTAAAATTTATTTATAATACTTTAAGTTATGGGATATATGTGCAGTATGTGAAGGTTTGTTACATACATATACATGTGCCGCGGTGATTTGCTGCACCCATCAACCCATCATCTAGGTTTTAAGCCCCACATGCATAAGTTATTTACCCTAATGCTCTCCCTCTCCTTGCCCCACAAGCCCCTACAGGCCCCATTGTGTGATGTTCCCCTCCCTGTGTCCATGAGTTCGCATTTTTCAACTCCCACCTATGATTGAGAACATGTGGTGTTTGGTTTTCTGTTCCTGTGTTAGTTTGGTGAGAATGATGGTTTCCAGCATCATCCATGTCCCTACAAAGGACATGAATTATTTCCTTTTTTGGCTGCATAGTGTTTCATAATGTATATGTGCCACATACAGGAATGAAAGTGACTAGCAAGAGTCACCTTTATTCCAGTTCCCAACAAGTTCCTCATCTCCATCTGAGACCACCTCACCCTGGAATTTATTGTCCATATCACGATCAGCATTTTGGTGAAAGCCATTTTAAAAAGTCTCTAGGAAGTTCCAAACTCTCTCACATCTTCCTGTCTTCTTTTGAGCCCTCCAAATTGTTCCAAACTTTGCCTGTTCACCAGTTCCAAAGTTGCTTCCACATTTTTGGGTATCTTTATAGCAGCACCCCCCTCTACTGGTACCAATTAACTGTATTAGTCTATTTTCATAATGCTATAAAGAACTGCCTGAGACTGGATAGTTTATAAAGGAAAGAATTTTAATTGCCTCACAGTGCAGCATGGCTGGGAAGGCCTCAGGAAACTTAAAGTCATAGCTGAAGGCAAAGGGGAAGCAAGGACTTCAAGGTGGTGGGAAAGAGAAGTGCTGCATGGAAGGGGAAGAGTGCTTTATAAAACCATCACATCTTGTGAGAACTCACTATCCTGAGAACAGTATGGGAGAAACTGCCCCTATGATTCAGTTACCTCCACCTGGCCTCTCCCTTGACATGTGGGGATTACAGATATTACAATTCAAGATGAGATTTGGGTGGGGACACAAAGCCTAACCACATTAAGGGGAGTGACTCCAGCCTTTGTGGAGTTTGGTATGGGAATATCTGGAGTGAAGTACATCCACGGATACCCCATCACCTAAGGCTTGTTATGTTCCCTTAGGAGACTTTAACCTTAGGGGAACTGTTGGAACTGAACAGAGCAGGGCAATCTTGCTCATGAGAAACAGTCAGTCAGATCTGAGCATCCTCTTGTTTGCTGGCCTCTTCTAAGTCTCCAGCATGGTCATGCCCACTTGCAGTGCAGCCTTGGATGCCTAATCAAGCTGCTGCTTGTGAGCCCACATCATAACACCTTCACTGACAACCTGCACCTGGCCATTAGAGAACACCATCAGAAAAGCCCCTACTGAAGTGCACCAGGCCACCCACACCCTCCCCCCACCACAGTCCCCTCTGAGCCACTTTACTAGCATGTACTCACCCATGGCCACCCCTCAGCCACTTCGCTGGTGTGCACACAAGTGGGTAGACCTTCCCTCTCCTCCCCTACCAGCTCATGTGCTTTCCACTGCACTACTGCTGCTGGCATGAGCACAAACCCCTGGCAGCTCTGCCATTGCTGCTGCAAATGCCTGAACCCCGCCATGCTACTGCTGCTTCTGGCATGTGTGAATGACCCCAGATTCCACTGCCACTGCCCCAGTGAAGTGCTTTGGATGACACCACCTATTGGAGTATTGTGGCCACTGGTCCAGAAACACTTCAGCATCTTCAGTGCAGCAGGATCCTAACTTTGAGAGGCCAAAGAACAAAGCCAGGGGCCTTATACCAGCCCTCCAGAGTTACAGCATGCAATCCAGAACTCCTGAGCTGAACCTTGCCCCCCTAAAATCATTCAGAAATGAAGCCAGGTGATTGAACCAACATTATACCAAATCAAATCCCCAAGGACATTGAAGAAGATAAAAGCAAAAAAACAAACAAAAAAAACAAATTCAAAGGATGACAGCTTCAAAGTTGAAGGAACAGCAGCCCACAGAGATGAGAAAAAACCAGCCCAAGAATGCTGATGACTCAAAAAGCCAGAGTGTCTTTTTACTTCCCAACAAATGCACTTGTTCCTTAGCAATGGTTCTTATAGTGAAATAACAAAAATAAATGCAGAATGTAAGTAAGAAGGAAGATCATTGAGATTTAGGAGAAAATCAAAACCCAATCCAAAGATACAGGAGATGAAAGATAAAATGGCCGTTTTAAGAAAGAACCAAGCTGATCTGATGGAGCTGAAAACTGAAAAACTCACTTTAAGAATTTCAGAATCCAGTATCAAGTATTAACAGCCAAATCAACCAAGCTGAGGAAAGATTCTCCAAGATCAAAGACCAATTCTGTGAAATAACTCAGCCAGACTAAAAACAAGAACAAATATTGAAGAATAAACAAAACCTTTGAAAAATATGGGATTATGTAAAAAGACCAAATCTATGACTTATTGGCATCCCTGAAAGAAAGGGAGAGAAAGTAAGCAATTTGAAAAACATATTTCAGTATATTATACATGAAAAATTTTCCAACCTTGCTAGAAAGGCAAACATTCAAATTCAGGAAATACAGAGAAACTTGTGAGATACTACACACAAAAAAATTCCCAAGACACATAGACATCATATTCTCCATGGTTGCAATAAAAGGAAAAAGCCTAAAGGCAGGTCATCTACAAAGGAAACCCTTCATGCTAACAGCAGACATTTTAGCAGAAACCCTTCAAGCCATAAAAGATTGGGGACCCATGTTTCAGCATGCTTAAAGAAAAATTCCAACCAAAAATTTCATACCCAGCCAAACTAAGTTTCATAAGCAAAGGAGAAATAATATCCTTTTCAGACAAGTAAATGTTCAGAGAATTTGCTGCCTTACCAGATCTGCCTTACAAAAGGTCCTGAAAGGAGTGCTAAATATAGAAAGGAAGATCATTACTGGCCACTACAAAAATACACATAATTATATAGACCATTGTCATTATAAAGCAATCACACAAGCAAGTCTGAATAATAACCAGCTAACAGTATAATAACAGTATCAAATCTGCACATATCAATATTAACCATGAATATAAACAGACTAAATATCCCAATTAAAAGGCACAGAATGGCAAGTTGGATAAAGAAGCAGGACTCAGTAGTATGCTGTCTGCAAGAGACCCATCTCACATGCAATGCCACTACTAGTGTCAAAGTGGTGGAGAGACATCTACCAAGCAAATGAAAAACAGAAAGAAAGCAGAGGTTGCTATTCTAATTTCAGACCAAACAGACTTTAAACCAACAAAGATCAAAATGGACAAAGAAGGGTATTACATAATGGTAATGGTTCAATTCGACAAGAAAACTTAACTATCCTAAATATATATGCACCAAACTCAGAACCACTCAGATTCATAAAGCAGAGACCTGTGAAAACACTTAGATAACTGCACAGTAATAGTGAGAGATTTCAACACCTCACTGATAGTATTAGATCACTGGGGCAGAAAGCTAACAAAGATATTCAAGATCTGAACTTGACACTTGAACAAATGGACCTAGTGGACATCTACAGAACTCTTCACCCAAAACCAACAGAATGTAAGTACTTCTCATCTGCTCGTGGCACATACAAATGATACCAAACACATTCTCAGACTATAGCATAGTAAAAATAGAAATCAGGCAGAGGGCAGAGCAAGATTACAGAATAGAATCTTACCCTGTTTATCTCCCCCACTACAACAAATTTTAACAACTCTCTGCACACAGAAAAGCACTGTGTGGCAGGCCAGGTCTCACTAATGCAAGCCTCCATAACAACTGTTTCAGTACTGACTGAGTGGTTAAGTTAAATATTAAAAGCCAGTGCCCTTATACAAAGGCTGGGATGTAACAAAAGCCCATCAGGAATTTTGTCTAGGCCTTTCCTGGGCCCTAAAGCATGACAAAATAACAAAGGAATTCTTAATAGGACCCATTTAGGATTAAACAAGTTTTATTGTGGATATGAAGAAACTCCCAAGGCCTCCACAAACAAGTTTATTGGGGGTCTGAAGGAACTCCTCAAATCTTTGTAATTTAGCAGGAGGCAAGATAGGGGTAATCACCACAGCACCTGGACCCATTAGTTTGAGTAAATTTACTGAGGTTTCAGAGGAAGGTATTCAGGTCTCAGACCTTAGTTATAGATTAAAAGAAGGTAATCACTTATGTCTTTAGATGAATGCACACTTACACATAGACATGTAGCTTAAAAGGTGTATAAGCTCTGGAAAACTTTGTAATTTTGAGTTGGTCTGGTGATAATTTCCAGGCCTTCTCCCTGTAACTGGTTGCCTAAATACTCCCTTCCTGGTTCATCTGCATCTTATTATTGGGCCTTGAGAAATAGCAGCCCAACCCTCAGTTTGGTCCGGGAACATGCTCACAAGGACCAAAAATCAGATGCACAATCACAGTACTTGGCTTTAACTTCATATTTAAAAAGGCATTGAGGATGACAGGAGAGGCACTGTTGAATCCTTAACATTACTCCTCCCTCATCTCCTGGCAGTGGCCATGCAGAATGGAGAGAGAATCTGTGCACTTTTGAGAGGAAAGTGCAGCGACTAGGTACTGCCTGTCACAACTCAGTGCTGTCCTGTCACAGTTGAGAATAAAGCCCTGCTGGGTTCAGCTAATACCAGTTCATGGAGGGAGCATTTGGAATAGCCTTGGCCAGAGAGGATTCACCCATTCAAATCAGAACTTCAGTTTCTTGGCAAGCCTTGCCACCATGAACTGACATCCTCTGGGGTCCTAGGTACACTTGAAAGGGAGTCCAGGACACAGGAATTGTAATTCCTAAGCAACTCCTAGTGCTGGACTGGGATTACAACCAGTGAACTAAGGTGGCATGTGACCTAGGGAGATACCAACTGGAGTGACTAAAGGAATGCTTGAACCCTCCTTTGACCTCAGGTAGTGTGGCATGTAGCAACAAAAGTGACCTCCTCTTTCTGCTTAAGGAGAGGAGAGCAAAGAATAAAGAAGTCTTTGTCTTGCATCTTGGATACCAGCTCAGCTACAGTAGAACAGGGCACTAGACAGAATGAGGAGACCTCCATTTCCTACAGCTCCCAGGAGATGCTTCTAGACACATCATGGGCCAAAAGGCACCTCACTGCCTTGAAGAGAAAGACCAAGTCCTGGTGAGATTAATTATCTTCTGACTAAACAGCCCTTGGGCCTTGAAATTCACCAGTAATACCCAAGAAGTACACTGTGGAAACTTGGGTTCTGAGATGTACTGGTTTCAGAAGAGTCTCAGCACATTCCCAGCTATGGTGGCTATGGCGAAAGACTGTTTCTGTTTGAGGAAAGCAGAGGGAAAAGTCTTGCACACTAGATAACAGTTTGGCTACAATGGGGTAGAGCAATAAGCAGCTCTTGGAGTCCCAAGTTCAAGAATAGGCTCTTGGGTGGCATTTCTAGACCTATCCTAGGCTAGAAGGAGCCCGTTGCCCTGAATAGTGAGTCCTAGACCTGGCAGCATTCATAATAAGCTGACAGAAGAGCCCTGGGCTTTAAGCTAACATGGGCGGTGGCCTAGCAGAACCTCCCATAAACCAGTAGTGGTACTGGCCACAGGAAGAGGCTCTTCTGCCTGTAGAAAGGGGAAGAAAGAGTGGGAAAAACTTCGTAATGTGGTTTGAGTGCCAGCTTACCCACAGTTGTATCAAATTTCTAACATTTGTGACTCCAAATTCTGGGTCCCACACAGCATCTCTAGATATGCCTGTGACCTGGGGGAACTTGCCACCCTGAAGGGAAGAGCCTTGAGCAAGGCCTAGTGTTCTGCTGGCCTCAGATCTGACTAAGCACAGTCCCACTGGTGGGGACAGCAGGGTTGCTTGCATCATCACATTCCCAGTTCCAGGCAGCTCATCACAGAAAGAAAACTCTGTGCTAATGTTGTTGTTGTTATTATTATTATTATTATTATTATTATTTTGGAAAAAGTAAGAGAAAAGAACATGAGTCTGTGCTTGGTAATATAGAGAATTCTTCCAGATCTTTTCCAAGACCACCAAAATGGTACCTCTACAAGTCTGCAAAAACCACAGCATTACTGGGCTTGTGGCCTAAGTCCCTCTGAATACCTGGAAAACCTTCCTGAGAAAAACAAGCACAAACAAGCCCAGACTATGAAGACTACAATAAATACCTAATTATTCAATTCTCAGATGCTGATGAGCATCTACAAGCATTAACGCCATCCAGGGAAACATGGACCTTACTACATAAACTGAATAAGGCACCACAGACAAGTCCTGGAGAAACAGAGATATATGACATTTCAGGCAGAGCCTTCAGAGTAGTTTTGAGGAAACACAAAGAAGGAATTCAGAATCTATAAAATAAATTTAATAAAGAAATTGAAATAATTAAAAAGAACCAAGCAGAAATTCTAGAGTTGGAAAATGCAATTGACATGCGGAGGTATCCATCAGATTATCTTAATAGCACAGTTTTTCAAGAAGTAGAAACAACTAGTGAGCCTGAAGACAGGCTATTTGAAAATACACAGTCAGAGGAGACAAAAGGAAAAAGAATAAAAAACACTGAAGCATGCACACAAGATCTAGAAAATAGCCTCAAAAGGGCAAGTTTAAGAGTTAATGGCCTTAAACTCTTAAGAGATATGGTAAACAGTTTATTCAAAGGGATAATGTCCAAGAACTTCCGAAACCTAGATAAAGATGTCAATATTTAAGTACAAGAAGGTTATCGAACACTGTGCAAAGTTAAACCAAATAACTCTATCTCAAGGTATGTACTAATCAAGCTCCCAAAAATCAAGGATAAAGAAACAATTCTATATGCACCAAGAGAAAAGAAACAAATAGCGTACAATTGAACTCTAGTATGTCTGCAGCAGACTTTTCGATTCATTGTTCACAATAGCCAAGATTTGAAAGCAACCTAAATATTCATCAACAGATGAAGCGATAAAGAAAATCTGGCACTAACACACAATGAAGTACTATTCAAACATAAAAAATAATGAGATTCTGTCATTTGCAACAACATGGATAAAACTGGAGATCATCATGTTAAGTGAAATAAGCCAGTCACTGAAAGACACACATTGCATATTCTCACTTATTCATGGAATCCAAAAATTGTAACAATTGAACTCATAAAGATAGCAAATATTAGAATGGTTACCAGAGGCTGGGAATTGTAATGGGGGAGTAGTGAGAAGGTGAGTATACTTAATGGGTACAAAAAATTGTTAAATAATAAGACCTAGTGTTTTCTAGCATGACAGGGTGACTATAGTTAATAAAGTTGTACATTTAAAAATAACAAAGTCTAACTGGATTGTTTGTAACACAAAGATTAATGCTTGAGGGGATGGTTCCCTAATATTCCTTGATGTGATTATTAGTCATTGCATACCTGTATCAAAATATCTTATATATCCTATAAATATATACACCTACTCTGTACTGACAAAAATTAGAATTAAAAAATTACAATAAAAGTAGAAATCAATGCTAATCCCTTAAAATAACAGAAATACATCAAAATTACACAACTTGCTTCTTCTTTATTTTTTCTTGTCTTTTTTTTCTTTTCTTTTTTTTGAGATGGAGTCTTGTACTGTTGCCCATGTTGGAGTCCAGTGGCACAATCTCAGCTCACTGCAACCTCTGTCTCTCAGGTTTAAGCAATTCTCCTGTCTCAGCCTCCCAAGTAGCAGGGACTACAGGCACATGCCACCAGGCCTGGCTAATTTTTGCATTTTTAGTAGAGACAGGGTTTCACCATATTGGTCAGGCTGGTGTCGAACTCCTGACCTCAGGTGATCCACCCGCCTCAGCCTCCCAAAGTGCTGGGATTACAAGCATGAGCCACCACACCTAGCCTAAACAACCTGCTTCTGAATGACTTTGGGTAAACAGTATAAACAAGGAATTCTTTGAAACTAACAAAAACAAAGATACAGCATTCCAGAATGCCTGGGACACAGATAAAGCATGTTAAGAGGCAAGTTATATTTTTAAACGCCCACATTAAAAAGTCAGAAAGATCTCACATTTACAACCAAACATCATAACTAGAGGAACCAGAGAACGAAGAGCAAACGAATCCCAAAGCTAGCAGAAGACAATAAATAACCAAAATCAAACCTGAACTGAAGGAAATTGAGTTGTGTAAAATTATACAAAAGATCAATGATTCCAAGAGTTTGTTTTTTGAAAGAATAAATAAGATTGATTATCTGCTAACTTGACTAATAAAAAGAGAGAAAATTCAAATAGAATAAAAAATGACAAAGAGGATGTTATCACTGACCCCACAGAAATACAAAAAGCTCTCAAGATGACTATGAATACCTCTATGCACACAAACTAGAAACCTAGATGAAATGGATAATTTGCTGGGAACGTACAATCTCCCAAGGTTTACATAGTAAGAAATTGAATCCCTTAGCAGACAAATAATGAGTTCCCAAATGAATCAGTAATAAAAAGCCTACCAACTAGAAAAATTCCAGGATAACATAAATTCACAGCCAAATTCTACCAGATGTATAAGGAAGAGCAGGTACTATTCCTACTAAAATGATTCCAAAAACGATGAGTAGGGACTCCTCCCTAATTCATTTTATGAGGCCAGCATCATCTCGATGCTGGCAGAGGCACAACAAAAAAGGAAAACTTTAGGCCTTGATGAACATACAGGCAAAAATCTTCAGAAAATATACTAACAAAAAAAGTGAATCCAGCCTGCATCAAAAAGCTAATCTGCCTCAATCGAGTATGCTTTATCCCTGGGGTACAAGGTTTCTTCAACAAATGCAAATCAATAAATGTGATTCATCACATAGAGCTAAAAAGCAAAAAGCACATGATCATTTCAGTAGATGCAGAAAAGTCTATTGAAAATAGTAAACATTCCTGCATGTTATAAACCCTCAACAAACTGGGAATTGAAGGAACATACTTCACAATAATAAGAGATGTCTAACTCATAGCCGACATCATACTGAATGGGCAAAGGCTGAAAGCATTTCCCTTGAAAATCTGCACAAGACAAGGATGTGCTCTCTCATCACTCCTTTTCAACATAGTACTGGAAGTTCTAGGCAGAACAATCAGACAAAAGGAAGAAATAAAAGACATTTGAATAGGAAGAGAGAAAGCCAAACTATCCCTGTTTGCAGACAATACGATTCTATGCCTAGAAAACTCTATACTCTGTCCAAAATCTCCTTAATCTGGTAAAATATTTTAGCAAAGTTTCAGTATACAAAATCAGTGTACAAAATAAGTAGCATTTGTATACACCAACAACATCCAAGCTGAGAGCCAAATCAATAAAGCAATCCTATTCAAAATAACCACCGAAAGAATAAAATGCCTAGAAATACAGTTAACCAGCGATGTGAAAGATCTCCACACTGATAATTACAAAACTCCATTTAAAGAAATCGGAGATGACACAAACAAATGGAAAAACATTCCATGCTCATGGATGGGAAGAATCAATATTGTTAAAACGGCCATAGTGCCCAAAGTAATTTACAGATTCAACACTATTCCTATCAAATTACCAATGACATTCTTCACAGAACTAGAAAAAGCTATTTTAAAATTCACATGGAACCAAAAAAGAACCTGAATAGGCAAGGCAATCTTACACAAATGAACAAAGCAGGAGGCATCACATTACTCAACTTCAAACTACACTAGAATACTCGAATGATACAGTAACCAAAACTACATAGTAATGGTATAAAAACATACATATAGACCAATGGAACAGAATAGAGGGCCCAGCAATAATGCCACACACCTACATCCATCTGATTTTTAACAAAGTAGATAAAAGCAAGCCATGGAGACAGACTTTCTATTTAATAAATGGTGATGGGATAACTGGCTAGCCATATGCAGAAGATTAAAACTGGACCCCTTTCTTACATTATATGCAAAAAACAACTCAAGATTAATTAAAGACTTAAATATAAAATCTAAAACTATAAACCCTTGGAAGATAGCCTAAGATATACTATTCTGGACATAGGACCTGGCAAAGATCATATGACAAAGATACTGAAAGCAATTGCAACAAAAACAAAAATTGACAAATGGGACCTCATCCTGAGGATAAGGATCAAAAAACTACCTATCACATACTATGCTTATTAGCTGGGTGACGAAATAATCTGTACAGCAAACCCCCATCACATGCACAGCTTCTGCACAGCAAAACAAAATACCAACAGAGTAAACAGATATCATACAATGTGGGTAAACATATTTGCAAATTATGCATCTGACAAAGGCCAAATATCCAAAATCTGTAAGGAACTTGAACGAATCAACAAGCACAAAACAAACAACTTCATTAAAAAGTGGACAAAGGAGATGAACAGACACCTTTCAAACAAAGACTTGCCCATAGCCAACATGCATATGAAAAAATGTTTAACTTCACTAATTATTAGAGAAATGCAAATCAAAACCACAATGAGATACCATCTCACACCAGTTCAAATGGCTATTATTAAAAAGTGAAAAAGTAACAGATGCTGGTGAGGTTGCAGAGAAAAGGACACTGGTGAGAATATAAGTTAATTCAGCCATTGTGGAAAGCAGTTTGGTGGTTTCTCAAAGAACTTAAAACAGAATTACCATTTGATCCAGTAATTCCATTATTCAGTATGCACCCAAAGGAATATAAATCATTCTACCATAAAGACACATGTATATGTATGTTCATCACAGCACTATTCACAATAACAAAGACATGGAATCCATGTAAATGCCCATCAACAGAAGCCTGGATAAAGAAAGTGTGGTATAATATATATACCATGGAATACTACACAGCCATTAAAAAAAAACAACAACAGTATCATGTCCTTTGCAGCAACATGGATGGAGTCAGAGGCCATTATCCTAAGTAAACTAACACAGAAACATAAAACCAAATACAGAATGTTCTCACTTTATAAATGCAAGCCAAACACTGAGCACATAGGTACACAAAGACGGGAACAACAACCCAGGGGCCTGCTTGAGGGTAGAGGGTGCGAGGAGGGCAAGGATCAGAAAACTACCTATCACATGCTATGCTTATTAGCTGGGTGATGAAATAATCTGTACAGCAAACCCCCATCACATGCAATTTACCCATATAACAAACCTGCATATGTACCACTGAACCTAAAATAAAAGTGAAAAATAAAAAATAAATAAATCTTTGTATGCCATAGGACAAAAACCTTATTTTAATACAATCTGAAACAAATCACATAGAAAACAAAAGAACGGAGTTTCAGAAATGGTCAGTCAAATTTACATGAATTGATTTAGAGAAGTTTCAGATAAACCTTCAAACCCCATAAGGTTTATATAAACAAAGACATTAGAGGTTTAAGTGGTGTCATTATAATAATGATGAGTTATACTAAAATACACAGGTAAATAGCTTTTGATTGTCACTATTATAAATCATTATTTTCTAATCCTTAGAAAATGTTAATAAGCATATCAGAAATGGCATTCTTTTCTTTTGGCATTCTATCTGCTAAACTCAGAATAGAATTTAAAGCAATTATAATGAATAGATTTATCTCTTTGCAAAGCTGAAGTCATAGATAAATTCTTTTGTTGGATTAAGGAATGAACCAGTGTTTAACTATTTAATTTTTATATAGAAAATGATACAACAGATGCTGCCAAATTGACATAACAAGTATTATTCTCTTATGATGCTTTTAAAGGCTCCAGATGCATATTTCAAATGAGTAGATGTATTGTTAAAGTTACTGATAGAGCATATGCCAAATACAGCAGCAGTATTAAAAAATATGATTGATGGAATAGGTGCATCTTACAAGAAAATTGCTAGCCTTTTTGGTATCAAAGAGTACATTTTGAAATACGAATGTATTTGAGCAATTGGTATTCAGGATTTTTAGACTAAAACTTCACTTGAATCTTGAGTCAGGATTTAAATTTGTTTTAAAATGCCGCACGCCATTCCACAAATAGCTTTGATTAAGTAGTAAGAAAGTATGTACTCTCAAATTTTTGATGGAAAGGTTCTCAAAATAATTGTTTCTAGCCAAGCGGCTAAAAAGAAGACTACTGGGAATGATCTCAGAGCTTCTCAGTGGGCCAGAATGATTATATGTTTCCAGGAGACATCCTCAGTGACTTTCACTTTCCAGCATTTATCTCAAGGACCTATATCATAGATCCTCCAAGAATGATCAGAAGTCTTATGCAGAGGAATAATTCAGTCATTCACGTATTACTCATCTGATAACACTGAAGATTAAGAACACAGCCAAGAAAGAAGCAGACACTTATTTTAAAATGTTAAAAATGAATTCTACAAGTACTTTATTGTCAGGCCAGAATCACTTGTCCATCAATCACAAGTTACTTAATGTTTATAAACAATTGTAGTCAGCTTGAATGTATAGTGTACCGAGTTTTAAATGTTCTTAGTAAATCTTTAGAAGGTGTCTATGGAGAAGATATTCTTAGAGACAGGTATGTCAGCAACACCAAGAAGAGATAGCAGAGTATGAAGTGAGACAAAAGTATTATTAAAGAACAGACAGAGGACTCTGCCATGCTGTAAAAAACATAGTCACCCTTTCTTTCTCACTCTATTTGGTATTTTTGCCTGTATTTTGTTTCTCTCTCTCTTATTGATATCTTTACTGATATATCCACCACCTACGCTCATACCATCTCAATGATCCATTGAAAAGTGTTTTGCCGAGGTCAAGATATGCAGATTCTTGCTAGATACAATGACATTTTTCCAACCCTAGTAATTGATTTGTTCTGACCTTTCATTCCACACCAGCTAAATGGTCATTCCATTGTTTTATGTTTAGGTTTGTTTACTGTTTTGTTTTGTTTTCTGGGGCTTTAGATAGATAGATAGATAGATCTATATATATATCTATATATATATATAACCTTTTGCCTTTTTAAAGTTTTTCATAACAATTGTAAATAGATTAATATCAGAATATTGAAGCAAGTGAAGAAGCAAAAGAAGGAAATTTAAGTGAATTTTTCTATTTGTAGCTCAACTTTGCTTTTCTCCATTCTTTATAGGTCTTGTAATAATCTCCTAAAGATCACTTAAAGTGTTACTCACGAATAGATTTCTGAAGAGGTCTTTCATTTAATGTCAAAATATGCAATTTGGAGGTATTTTAATCAACCCCTTCAGGCTTTACTTGTTTATTATAAATAGTTCTTAGCACAGGGTTCACTTTATGCCTTTTTGAGGAGAAGGACAACAAATTATTATTGTGTTGCCTGTAAAGCATTGAGCTAAACTGACTTCCTCTAATATCATTCATTTTGTAGTTGGTAATATGTTCCTAAGATTATAAGTCACATAATTTTCATTGAAAAAATATGTAGCAAGTATGAGAAGAGAATATGATATTCTTCAGGCCTTTCATAATTTATTACATAGTTATAAGACAGATTCTCATGAGAACAGAAGAAATAGATGAAACCGTCCTTTTTTTTATATCATTTCCATGGATAGTGAGGACTTTTTTTTCCCACCCTGAGGATAATAAACACAGTAAGCTCCTTTTTAAGATTTTCTGTGGTCCCCTGTATTTGCATGTATGCCTTTGCTGACAATTTGTGTGAAACTAAAGTTGTAGCCCACCAAAATGAGTAGATAATATTTTATACTACCCTAAAATAAAGCAACATACTATTGTAAAAATAACTTAAAAGAAGTTTCAAGAAGCTGAAGACTGTCTTTTGGTTTTATACTCTTTCCTGGTCATGAGATGATGGCTGGGACACCAGTCATCAGTCGGGAGAAAAGGCAAAGAGCAAAATGTGCCAGCTATTAGGCACCGTTTTTAAAGATGCCTCAGAAACTTTAATACTTATATCTCACTGCTAAGAATCTAGTCACATGATGACCCTTATCCTCAAAGGAGTTGTGGTCTTTAATTATACGCATGCCTATATAGAACGGGTAAATGACTACTGGATAGGTAACTAGCAATTTGCCCAATAACACTAAACATGTGTCTCAAGGTTAAGTTTACATAAATTTTTCTATTCATGTTTCACGGTGACCCTCCATATGAGGTAGATATTATAATCCTCATTTACAGGTAAGGAAACAGAGTATTAGATGGGTTTAATAACTTGCTTGGAGTAATATGGTTGGTAGGGACTGGAACGAGGAATTGAACTTATTTCTACTTAACACAGTCGCTGAGCTCTCCAGCCCTATAGCTCACTGCTTTTGAGCTGATGTTCTCTTGTTGGCTTTCTTTCAGAAAATCAGCACTGAATTCCAAGACAAAATAACTCCTCTTAAAGACATACAAGAAACCTTACCTGATATACAAATATAATAACCTTAAAAAAATTCACAGGCCTGAGATGTTTGTAAAGGCTTTTGAATCTGCTTGCTTTACTTTTTGTTGATTTTATTAAGGAGATAAGTCACCTTGACTTGACCTAATACTATGAAAGGTATTCAAAGATAGAAAGAACCTGTTTCCATGAAGTGATATTTTAAATACTATGTTTATAAGAGTTGAGACATTCTGATTAGCTTTTGTGATAAATAATAATAATAATTCTGGATCAGTTGATAGATAATTGGAGTAGCAGATGCTATGGGTTGATTAAGCCCAAACCCATTCCCAATCCTCTTCTCCTTCCCTTCCTCTATTGTTAGGGCTGAAACAGCTTCGGACTTGCTCTTACAGTCTCCCTTCACACTGTGGGTGCCCAGGTAATACAGTTCTGATCAGTAATATATTAAAAGTAGTCTCATGGGAATACTTCTAGGAAATCTTTTGCTTTCCTGTTAAAAAGAACAGATGCAGCAGGCATCCTCTTTCCTTCTTCTTGCCTGGATTTAGACCCCAAATTAGAATTATCACAGTCATTTGCAACCACAGATATTTAGAGAAATACTGCCCTTGATATCATTGAGTGGCTAAAACAATGCCTACTTTCAGATTTCTTATTTTCTTTATCTGAACTTAATTATGTTGTGTTTTACTTTACTCAAGATGATTTCTAACAAATATAATTAGCCATGACCTTCCAACAGGGTGCACAACAATCACTGCATTGATTTATTTCAAACATGAACAAAAATCTGGATGTATTGGCTTAGGATGGTGATATAAAAATTTCTATGTAAGCCTTTTGGACCTGGAAAGTAAATGTTATATATCAAATGTAGATAACCACAAAAGAATTACAAATATGGCCCACTACCAAATGATTACTTCGTTTGACAGGATTTTCATGTATAGTCAATGTGAATGTGAGAAAACAACGAAAACTGGATTTTCTTCATACCACGTTATCAGCTCTTAGCTTTCTAAAATTAAACATAATAATTGTCTTAGTCTGTTCCAGTTGCCATAACAAAATACTGTAGACTGAGTGACTTGAACTGTAGGAATTTATTTTCTCACAGTTCTGGAGCCTGGGAAGTCTAAGATCAATGTGTTATGTAATTCTGTTCTAGTGAGTCCACTTTTTCTGGCTTATAGATGTCCACTTTCTTGCTACGTCCTCCCATGGGAGAGGGAGAGAGAACTTCGGTTTCTTCTTGTTATAAGGACACTAATCCCCTTATGGGAGCTCCACTCTCATGACCTCATCTAAACCTACTTACTACTTCCCAAAGGCTCCATATCCAAGTTCCATCACAGTGGGGATTAGGGATTCATATATTAATTTCGGGAGGACACATTCAGTCCATTGCACCAGTCTTCTAAAACACAAAGCCTTAACAGGGGTTCTTAGTTGACCCATCTTAGAAAGAAAAAAATCCAATGTATTGTCTGTTCACCAGAGGCCTGAGATTAATAATGATTCATCATGCCACTTTTTCTCCTCTCTTTTCAATCTGAGCGTGTGGGTAATGAGACTTCTTCTAACTCAAAATTTCCTTTGTCAATACAAAATGAGAATTTGTAAGCAGAAAGCAAAGAATATTCTTTTATCTTTATTTATTGATTTTTCTCATTATGATAATTTTTTCATTTTTTTTTCCATTTCAGATAGAACCTTTGGTTATAACTAAATTTCTTTTCAGCTTTTAAATTATGATACACATAAATAACTAGCCTTATTATTTTAATTTACAAATGTAATTTTTGTAAATTTATACTACATTTGTTCTCATTTTCTGTTTTATGTAGTTCATGTGAAGAGTGGTTGAGAACTCAGTAATGAGACCACATTGATCTTGCTGAGAGAAGGATGAGATTTAAATAAAGACAGAGGGGGTGACACAGATGGTGAATGTGAATGATATTTAAGAGACAGCATTGAAAGTTCTTGGTAACATATTTTCTGTGGTGATAATGGTGGAGAGAGCAAAGGAATAATTTAGTATATTTCCCAGATTACTGTTTTGCCTGATGATGGAAGGCTTTGACACTACTTTGCCTAGATTTGGGTTAATTTAGATTATCGGTTCAATTTGTAGACATTGTCAGTTTAAAGTATTTGTAGTATTATCTGATAAAGATGTCCAGTAAGTAGTTATTTGGATTTAAGTTGGTGGTTTAGAAAAAACAAAAACAAAAACCAAGAACTAAGCTACATATCTCAATATCTCAATTTGAAAAGCAGAGCCAAAAAAAAAAAAAAAAACACTGTAGATGAATCCATATATGTAGATGGATTTTTCCAGAGATAGTGTATAGATTCAGAAAGAGATAAGAAGTTCCCTTGTTATGGATCCTGAGTAACTCCATCATCTCACAGGCAGATGTGTAGGTAGAGAGCAGAGAGTCATATAATAAAAAGCTAAGGGGTGGATTTATTTGAAAAGGAAGAGACCAAAAATATCGAATCCTGCTGAGTATTTATTAAAGGTAACTTCTAAATATTGCCTACTGAATTTGTTCATTAGAAGAACATTGCTTAACATAGCTGGTGGCACAGGCAATAAAGCAACAGAAAAAGGAAAATTATAGCAGTAATAGGGGAGTAAATGTAGGACTACCAGTTAGAGAGAAACAGAGATGAAGGAAATACAAACATTTTAAATTTAAACTTATAATATACATGTATCTATGCTGAAAAGTGGAGCAAATGGGGAGATATTGAAAATGCCAAAGAAAATGGGAATAACGGAGGATTTTTTAAGAGGTAAAAGAGGCTGTGTGTGCTATGTATTGTGGGTAGGGTGGAGAAGGTCTGCATCAATAATTTTGTGTGCACTGGTATGTCGTGATTAAGAAGTTGAATAATGTTCTTTATCCAAAAGGACAATATTAAGCATTTTTAATTAAGATATCAAATATATTTTCCTTATGTTTTTAAAAGATCATTTTAGTTAACAGTAAGGAGAATGAATTAGAGAAAGTAAAACTTGAGGCAAGAACAATAAAGGAAAGTAAGACAGAGGAAAATGGACAGAGGTAGTAATTGTAGAAATATTAACCTGGGAAGATCAGCAGTGCATAGTATTAATAATCTACTGGTGTTGGGAGTAGAAGGTGAAGTAGATGGAAGATTTAAGAAGGATCTGAAGTTTCTAATATGGCTACCCAATGAAAGCATGATAAAATTAACTGGAAGAATTTGAAGTTTGAATAAAGCAGTGCCACTTTAAACATACTTAATTTTGGCTGCCTATGGAATACACTAGAGGAAAAATCAATTAGTTAGTTGAAAAAGTGGCATTGGAAAGTAGACGAACAACAAAGCCAGACACCTCACTATCTGTGGCATTGTAATATAGATGATTGCTGAAAACACCGGGGTGGAAGAGTTTGCCTGGTGAGACTCAGTACAGAGAGAAAATAAGGGTGTTGCATGGAACCTTAAGGAACACTAACATTTAGAGCCAAGTGGCAAAAAGGAAATCAGTCAGCAAGTGTAAATTATACTCAGAGGAGTAATAATTGAACCAGAAGAGAACAGAATCACAATAATTACATGCAATCAAAATCTGTTCAAATGCTAGAGTAAGATCAGGTTATATAATTTTAAAGTGTCCGTTCAATTTGCCACTGGAAGGCCATTTGTGGTCTGAAGTGAACACTTTTTAGTTGAATGATGAAGGAAAATACCAGATTACATAAGGCTAAGTCATTAACAGTAGAGGAAGTGCAGACAGAGTGCAAACCACTCTTTCAGGATTTCGGTTAATAAAAACAATGAAGGAGAACACAGGAACAGGAGAGGAATTAGCTTTCTTCTTGTGTTAGGTCATTTTTCAGGACAGTTTCATGTAACTGCAGAAGCCTGTGTTTACTGTTTTCTGATAAGTGGCACATGCCTCAATATCAGGATCAATGATATTGCCTATTTGTGCTTCCCTCTTCAGATCTATGCTTCAAGTTAACAATATTGAATTACAGATATTTATGCAATAGTTCAATGAGGAAACTGTGGCCAAAATATTCATAATTTACATGTTATGATTTAAGACATATGCTAGTTTGTTAGTAAAAGAGATTTGTAACTTTCTTCTGGGCTTTCTCTGTCGTCCCACAGGTAACTTAATTTGTTCACCCTAAACAAGATTGAGTATTTTAATAAAGTCTTGACTAGTGCTAAGTACACTGTGATGATGACATTTAAGAAATATCAGTTCTATCATGGGAAATGATGAGTGTCCTATAATTACTTGTTTTCATCAATACCTTATTATTTCTTGTTGTTGCTTGTTTTCACCTGCCTCTTACTATTTCTACCTATATTAGTGACTGTTTTAGTTTAATTTTTATCTTACTGGGTTACAAGTTAAGTTTAACAATTTTATTTTTGGCCAATTGTGAAAACTAGAAAATCTTTAAATGATTATCTTTGAATATTCCAGCTGGAGATTTCATCCTTGCTCACAAACCTAACTATTCACAACTAAATTGTATCTTGAGATATTTGCTATCCGTATTATAGTCCTTTTAAATGTCAGAAGTTCGTCACAATGAAAATATTATGCTATTCCCATTTCTTAGAACTATTAATTGCATATTCATTTTAGATTGCTACTTGGAAACTGGTGATGTTTTTTAATTAGGTTGAAAGGAGCTAAAATATTTTCTTGCAGTTTTCACACATTGAAAACAAAGGATTTTAAATGTTGTCCATATGTAAATGCATTACATATTTATATATAATATATACTATCAATCATGTATGAAATACATATAAAATATGTAATATATGTGAAGAATGTGTGGCAAAGAACATGTAACTACATATTAATAGTATAAGAAAAATATTTTATGTTCACTTCAAGTGTAAATAGGGAAATGAAAAATAGAACAATTTATTCTATCATGCCTTTCTGAATAATATTAAAATAAGCCATAAAACAATGCCTTTTCAATGCTAAAATTCCTTGATATTAGCTGAATGTTAATGTCAAACAAAAAACATTTTGGACAGAGATAAAATCTGATTGATTTTCAAGACACATTATATATCTAAACAATATAAATTCAGATAGAGGTGAAAAGATTCTAGAAGCCATTTACCTCAGGTTGGTTGGTTTGTGTTGAAACTTGACTGTGAGCAGGCTCTGGAGGTCTATGAAGCCCCATCATGGGCTGACTGTGGAGACAAATGGTTGCAAGGAGGCAGGACAAGGAATTGGGTAGGCCATGACCATTCCTGCTGAAATCACACCAGCTGGGAATTTATTTCTGTTTGTACATTGAACTTCTCCGTGGGCTTTCATTAGTAGAAATAATTTTGCAGGTTAGACTTGCGATAATGGAGCCTCTTACCTCTCCTTCACTGGTAGAAGATTAAGTGATCTCTTCAAGGTCACTCAAGTGAGTTGCAAAGCCAAGCATAGAATGCAGGACTGGTAACCAATAACCCCTCCCCCAGTTAACTAAAACCATGTTATGCATGTATACTAATTTTTTTCGTGTGTTTTTCCTTGAAATATGAACAAATTACACAGAGACTCAGGATTCACAGGATTTTAGCTTGAAGGAAACTTTTGAAATCAAGTCCAAGGCCTCTCTTCAGGCAGGAATAATTCTTACATCAGATAAAAGGGAAATGAACACTTACTTTAATGTGTCCAGGACAGGAAGCCTGGAGGGTTCACTATATTAGAAATATTGCTAGTTAAACTCTTGTTCCTGGAACATCGACCTATCAGACTTCACTTTTCTCTTTAACATAATAATACATTCAAACCATTTTCCACCTAATAACGGTTGGCTGTTTGAATATAGATTCTTCCTGTGTAATTTTCTCCTCCAAGTTGAAAATTCCTTATTCTTCCAACTATTCTTTAGGTTGACTGACCAGGAAAGAATATATGGGATTGTTTCTTTCTGTTTTCTGTGCAATATATATTCAAAACTGCAGTCTAGGACTCTCATGAGGGAATACTTAGGGGTAAGAATGGGGATGTAGCCAGTCACACACATATTAAACTCTCACTACAAAAAATATTTTTTCTTTTCATTCGCACTGTTAAACATTTTGCTGCCTGTCAACCTATATTTGTTTGGCTGATTTTATAACCTAAATATAGAAGTTCTTAGCTCTTTTTAATAAATTTAATCTTGTTTGTTTCAGCTTGTATACCATGCTATACCTATTTTTTGAAATACAGTCATGACATTTATTATGTATACTGTGTTTATATTTTTAAGTCACCTTCAAATTTGGTAAACTTGACTTTACTTTTTATACAAATTGTAGATAAACATTGAAAAGCACCACTATGTTAAGAGTAAAACCTACACACACACACACACACACACACGCACACACACATACACACCAGGTAGGAATAAAACCACTACTAGTCATTCATTTTCTAAACTTTATGAATTAATCAAATTGCATTTTTTGGGTATCCTGCAAGACATCATCTTTTTCATTATCATATTTTAAAATACTTCATAAATGTCATGGCTGAAATTAGAACACACAGAGTCTACTATATGGCCCTAAACTGTTAATCTAGTTAACTTTAAAAGAAGAAATAATATTTTTGGTATATCACAATTCTGTGAATAGTTTTGACTTATTTGTTACAACCATTCTCCCAATACTTCTTTTATGTAGATAAGCAGCTACTATAATTTTTATTTTTCAAACAGGCAGACTGGGTCTATATTCCATTTTCTATAATAAAGAATACCAAAATTATGATTATTTGAAATTATTTTTGTACTAGTGCTTAGCACAGCATGTATATGATTGTTGAATGAATAAATATACGTGTGCTTATAGAATAAATTACCTACCTGTGACAGTATATATAGTAAGGGGGTAAAATAAAAGCTAGATATGTCCTCCAACACTTAAGACATAACCACATTGGTGTTTCTCCCATCTTACATCGGTAGGTATGTGTTTAATAGATCATTATGTAATTCAGGAGAGGTACTCATGCGATTATTGAACTAATGGGAGCATCATGAATAACAGAAACTCTATATAAACGTACCTTCTACCTAAAGCACTCAGGGCTACAAAATTTACAAATATCTCTCATCTTGGCCAAGTGGCCTTCAGTTATAAAGACTGTGAAAAGCCTCTGCAAACTTAATCAGACAAGGGGTTTCTTTTCATTTTGACTTCTTAACTTTCGTCCATATGTATTGGCTTGCTGAGGTTGATTCTTTAGATTCATAATTTCATAGAATTGATAATATTTATAATGCAAAACAAAGAGGAGAGGAGGAGAATAAGCAGAAATACAAAGAAGAAAACGGGAAGAATATGAGACAAAATTCTAGAACTTAGAGGGCTACCATGTAATAAGCAATGTACTAAATGTTTTACATGTCTTACCTCTTTTTATCTTCAAAAAGCCTATCTCTCATTCTTACTTTTTATACTTTCCATGCCCCTTCCTTTTAATCTTGTTAGTTACATAATTTATGCATTCAGCAATCATATATGTCTGTGATAAGCACTAGTAACAAAAAATTAATTGAAACTAATCGTAATGTTAGTATTCTTTATTACAGAAAATGGACTTTAGACAGTCTACATTATAGGAACATATAGCTTGTACTTCTGTTCTGTCACTTTTGCCCCAGCCTTTGAAATCTGCAGTTAAATGTGTTCACAGCTCACCACAGTTCTCGCTCTGGACAAAGGAAAAAGTGATCCAAAAATACTACTTCTAGTGGTATTGCCAACCCTACTGAAATCAAAAAAAAAACCTAATCTTTAATGGCCTAAGGTCACAAAATGATATCTTTTCTGGATTCTTACCATGCTGGTATAGGAAAAGAGAAAACAGTTTGTATCATTAATTTACGATGAGCTTATGCTTCAAGAAAATTGAAGAAGGGCAGAGATACCAGAAAGTTGAGAGCACTGGAGATTGGGTAGTGCCACAGATGAACTGCAGAATTCAGGCAAGGTGGAGAAGGTTCAAGGTAGTTCCCTTGAACTACAAGTTTGGTTGAAATTTATCTAAGGCTCTAAAGCCAGAGAAGGCGGCCAGTAGCAGTCTGCTACAGTGGGAGAAAAAGGAAGACCGTAGAATCTCAGGTCTCGGTGAGATCATAGTACTCACATAATGGCTTGAGAGATGTGGATGATTAGATGGTTGTTCCCAGAGAGTAGCATATTGACATTTAAGATATTTGACCTGCATGCATTCTGAATAATGAACAATCAGGGAGTGTTCGGAAATGTAAATGAAGACAACCAGATCTCAGGAGGTCAAATAACTAAAAGACGTGTGGATGTTGAAATAACATGTTGCTAGAGGGGCGGAGCAAGATGGCCGAATAGGAACAGCTCCAGTCTCCAACTCCCAGCACAAGCGACACAGAAGACCGGTGATTTCTGCATTTTCAACTGAGGTACTGGGGTCATCTCACTAGGGAGTGCTGGACAATTGGTGATGGTCAGCTGCTTCAGCCCGACGAGCCAGAGCTGAAGCAGGACCAGGAATCGCCTCGCCTGGGAAGTGCAAGGGGGAAGGGAATCCCTTTTCCTAGCCAGGGGAACTGAGACACACAACACCTGGAAAATCGGGTAACTCCCACCCCAATACTGTGCCTTAAGCAAACAGGCACACCAGGAGATTATACCCACACCTGGCCGGGAGGGTCCCACGGCCATGGAGCCTCCCTCATTGCTAGCACAGCAGTCTGCGATCTAACTGCAAGGCAGCAACGAGGCTGGGAGAGGGGCGCCCGCCATTGCTGAGGCTTAAGTAGGTAAACAAAGCTGCTGGGAAGCTCGAACTGGGTGGAGCTCACAGCAGCTGAAGGAAACCTGCCTGTCTCTGTAGAATCCACCTCTGGGGACAGGACACAGCTAAACAACAACAACAACAACAAGAAAAAGCAGCAAAACCCTGTGCAGACGCAAACGACTCTGTCTGACAGCTTTGAAGAGAGCAGTGGATCTCCCAGCACGGAGGCTGAGATCTGAGAGTGGACAGACTGCCTGTTCAAGTGGGTCCCTGACCCCTGAGTGGCCTAACTGGGAGACATCCCCCACTAGGGGCAGTCTGACACCCCACACCTCACAGGGTGGAGTACACCC